>NW_011494855.1:1119221-1133661 GCF_000754665.1 Bison bison bison | reverse complement strand
AGGATTTTCGTAGATGAAAAGCTTCGTGACTTTCATGAAGGGAACAGAGTCCAAGAGGGGCACAGAGTCCAAGAAGTGAATACCTGAATGATAAATGGAGGATGAATGTTTCTAGTTATTTTTACTTTTAATGTTAAGTGTTTTGATCCCAGAGAATAAGTAACAATTTCTTTAAAACCTGTGCCAGTTTATTCAGGCAGGCTTGCAGAAGACGCAGGAGACTCAGGTTCAATCCAGTCAAGAATATCCTCTGGAGGAGGAAATACAACCCACTCCAGTATTCTTGCCTGATCCCATGGACAGAGGCTCCTCGGGGGCTGCAGTCCACAGGGTCTCAGAGAGTCAGACACAACTGAACAACTGAGCACACAGGCAGTGTATTTATAATGACATTTCTAAAATTGTTCATCATAACTGATCCAAAGCCCAAATGATTTGGGGTCTACATTCAATTGTTGTTGAATCCCAGGTAGCTGGGATCCAAGTAGAGCAAAAAGTTCAGGTAAGGAAGATATTTCAATATCCTTCCAAAGATAGATGTTGGGAAGGAATTACTGTCTGCCTCAGTTCCTACACTTCTCCCCTTTCCAGCTCTCATGCTGAGATGCACCGGCAAGGGATTTTTCTTTTTTAACAGCCTGGTTCAGACTCTATTGGAAACTTATCATAGCAGGTAAAGCGTTTAGGCCCATGATGAATCAGTTCAGTTCAGTTCAGTCACTCAGTCATGTCCGACTCTTTGCAACCCCATGGACCACATCAGACCAGGCCTCCCTGTCCATCACCAACTCCCAGAGTTTACTCAAACTCATGTCCATTGAGTCGGTGATGCCATCCAACCGTCTCATCCTCTGTCGTCCCCTTCTCCTCCCACCTTCAATCTTTCCCAGCAAGAGGGTCTTTTCAAATGAGTCAGTTCTTTACATCAGGAGGCCAAAGTATTGGAGTTTCAGCTTCAACATCAGTCCTTCCAATGAATATTCAGGACTGATTTCCTTTAGGATGGACTGGTTAGATCTCCTTGCAGCCCATAAATCAGGGCCAGACACAAACAGAAGGCTGTGGACTCAAGGGTTTCAAAGAGAGACATTAAGGGCCATTCTGCACTTGGAGCTGCTGCTTGCATTTGCTAGGGGCCGGACTCCAATGGAGGCAACTGCTGCAAATGCGTATAAATAAAGGGGATATTCCTATGGGAACCTGAGCAGCTCAGGTTACCCATTCCCCAGAGGCACTCTCCTTTCAGCGTGGCATCTCATATTAAAAAGGGGACCAAGGGATACACTCCCATAGGAGTTCTTGGGGGATATTTGTAGTGGGAGTGGCCCAACTGATTATCACAACACAGTATAGAAGACTTATTCTCAAGGATATTATACATTTTAAAAGTAGCATGAAAAAAAGGGACTCTCTTTTTTCCACATATTCCAAAAATGTAAGTGGTTGTTTTTCTAAGTCCCTAAAGTGTGCAAGTGGAGAAAGATAAAGAGAGAGAAAGAAATATCTAAGGAAGTAATCTCAGAATAACATTATACATTTTCTGACTGGAGTACTGATTGTGTGATTCAAATCTGGATTAAAATTGGTGTTTGTTTCAGGTTCAAAAATCGTCTTTTTACCTTAGCCCCTGACTTTAGTGGAAATGTTGCCTGCAGAGGAAATTCAAGATTAGACTGTGAGCACATAAAACCCAGCGCTGCATGATCTAAAGTTCAGTAGGTTCATGACCAGAAGCCCGAATTTCTAGCACCAAACCCAGTTGTCCACTGGAAACTGAAAAATCCAAATGGTTAATGAGAGGAAGAACCCCATGTGTTCTCACCCCAGCAGATCACAAAGCTCTCTCCAACACAGCAACATCATAGGGCAGAAAAACAAGGGGCGACAGCGTATGTGCCCATCCTTCCCCTCCCTGTTACTGACAAGGTCACTCACCTCTGCAAACAACCTGACCTTTCTGCCCTTCAGTTTCTTCAAATCACAATAATAGTAACAGTAGGACCACCCACCCCCATGGTTGCTGGAAATATGAAGTGAGAAATTAAATATATATGTGAAGTAGATGTTCTAACAAGGCCTGATGCAAAGAGCCAACTCATTAGAAAAGACCCTGATGCTGGAAAAGATTGAAGGCAGAAGGAGAAGGGGACAACAGAGGATGAGATGGTTGGATGACATCACCGACTCAATGGACATGAGTTTGCTCTGGGAGATGGTGAAGGATGGAGAAGCCTGGTGTGCTGCAGTCCATGGGATCACAAAGAATCGGACACAACTGAGCGACTGAACAACAACAACAAGATTTTTAAAAAGTGCTTTTATAGATATTATCCTCATTGATACTTCTGTGAAACTTAATAGCTAAAGACACGTATCACAGAATTGTATGATATTTGTGTTTTGCTCTATTCTCTCAGTCATGTGTCTAAGAGAACAAGGCAGTTCTCCCAAGCCACAGTCCCAGAGGCAAGGATGCTTTCAACAGAGAAGTGTTTTTGTAAAACGTTGGCATTTGGTAACAGCTCGGCTGCGGCCAGCCACAAACACAGTCAAGTGATTTTTACTGCAGGGTCCACAAAGGCTTCAGTGAATTCTTCTATGTGAAAAGTCTTTAAAACACACAGTCACCATGTGGTACTTGGCATTAATACTGTTTGGAAGCATCAGAAGAGCCTGTTGGGTGTTTTAACAGCCTGGCCTCTGCCCCATTCAGATGGCCATGGAAACCTGCAGAGGGGCTGCCTCTGTGGGCCTGCCTGGAGGGGGCGGATTTGGCCCTTCTAATAGTGAGGTGCCAGCCCTCTGCCCCTGGCACTATATGGATCCAGGGCTGCTGCCTAATCGCACTGGCTGCGGCCAGATCTGGGTAGAGCCAACTGGTAACTCCCTACAGGGCCCCCATACAACCCTTCGCTATACAAATATTGTGTAGGAAAATGCATTAACAAAAGGTCACGTAATTTTTTTTATTTTTTTTTTGCAAGAAGAGTTTCATAAAAGATTTCCCATTTGTCTCAGTTCTGAGGACTATGAGCATTCTTCAATTTAATCATTCATTTAGTAAATGTTTTCCATGGCTTAGACTTCTAGGCTCTGTGGATACTATGGCAAATAAAATAACCCCCTCCCTTATGGGGCTTTTATTCTAGTGGGGGAGAAGAAAGACACATTTTTTTTTTGTAAATTATATGGTATATTAAAGCAGGGATAGACAGTGAGAAAGAGATGTGGTTTTTAATTTAAATAGGATGGTCAAGGAAGGCCTCACCTAGGAGGTAACCTTGGAACAAAGCTGCTGAAGCTCCAATTCTTTCGCCACCTGATGTGAAAAGCCAGATCACTGGAAAAGACTCTGATGCAGGGAAGGATTGAGCACAGGAGGAGATGCGGGTGACAGAGTATGAGATGGTCGATGACATCACCGACTCAGTGAACAGGAGTTTGAGCAAACTTCGGGAGAATGCCAGGGAAGCCTGGCATTCTGCAGCCCCTGTGTTCACAAAGAGCCGAACATAACTTAACAACTGAACAACAAAGCTGTGAACAGAGTGGACAAGGAAACCACAGGCCCCCACGGAAGAGCATTCCAGATTGTAGGATCAGCAAGTACAAATGCCTTGAGGCAGGATCATGTCTGTGAATTCAGGAAACAGCCAGGAAACCAAAAGGAGCAAATTGTTCATAGGGAAAAGTAGTAGCAGACAAAGTGGAGACATAACGGGGGCCAGGTCCTCACGGGGATGTAGGCCATTAGGAGGACTTGGGATTTACTGATGTTAACAGGCCAATGCCAGTGCAGGGACTGAGCAGAGAAGTGTTGTGATTAGGCTGCTTCTTAAAAGGATCACCCTATGTGATGTGCTTTATTGTCCCAAGAAGAATGGTGGTCAATTAATTTGATTTTTTTAATTTAAAAATGGTTGGTTTACAATATTGTGTTAGTTTCAGGTATACAAGTAAGTTATTCAGATAAATATATATATATATTATTTTTTTCAGATTCTTTTCCATTATAGTTGACTACAAGGTTTTGAAAATAGTTCCCTGTGGTGTACAGTAAGTCCTCGTTGTTTGTTTTATATATAGTGGTATATATCTGTTAACCCATACCCCTAATTTATCCTTCCTTCCTCTCTTTCCTTTTAGTAACCCTAGTTTCTTTTCTATGTCTATGAGTCCTTTTCTGTTTTGTAAAAAGCTTGATTTGTGTCATTTTTCTTTAGATTCCACATGTAAGTGTTACATCATATTTGCTTTTCTATCTAATTTTTTTATTCAGTATGATAATCTCTGGGTCCATCCATGTTGCTGCAAATGGCAATATTTTATTCTTTTTATGGTTGTATAATATTCCATTGTATGTCTGTGATATATAGGCCACATAATCTATATCCATTCATCTGCTGATGGACACTTAGGTACTCCCATGTCTTGGCTATTATGAATAGTGCTGATATGAACACTGGAGTACATGTATCTTTTGAATGAGAGTTTCCATCTTTTCCAAATATATGCCCAGGAGTGGGATTGCTGGATCGTATGGTAACTTTATTTTTTTGCTTTTAAGGAAACTCTATACTGTTTTCGATGGTGGCCGCAATTAATTTACTCTTTTATATCTGCTTTCCACTTATACAATTATTTAATAAACATTTTATTTAGCACAGACTGTGAGCTATGTACCGGGGAAGGCAGACAAGTTTACAAAGCAATGATAAAAATGTGATAAAGTATGTGACAAAGAGGGCAGCTAACCAAGTGTTGGCAAGGGAAGCCCAGGCTTGAAAGCTGTGTTGCATTATCCAATGGAAGAGGAGAAGGCAAGAATGCTAGAGACTGAAGTGGTCATGAGAATGAAGATGGTATGTATCAGGGATTCTTCTACCTCCTTTCACATATAGCACCATATAATCCACACAATGACCCTATGACTATGATAGTTACTATATCATTATGCTCCATTGCACAGAAGAAAAGTGAGACATAGGAAGATGAAGCTACTTGCTGAAGGACGAGAGCTAGGAAGAGGAGGCACTGGGACTGGAAACCTGACTCTGTTTGACTCAGACCTGAGGCTGCTGACCACTCAGCCCACCTGCACAGATCACTGGGACTGAGAGATGGAGCCGCAGGAGTTCAGTTCTACCAAATTCACTTTTTAAATACATGTTGAGAGCATACTCTGTGCCAGGTCCCAAATGCCAGGACTTCAGAGATAAATAACAAAGCATGGCTCCTGTACTGAAGGGGTGTGCAGTCTGCTGTGTCACACATCAAGGCTTAATAAATAACAATATAAAAATGGCCATGCAGATCTGGCTGTGCAGATGGCCACCGAGCCTTTCTTACAGAATCCATAGTTGCGTTTCTGCCAACACAGAAGGCAGGAGCAGTGGTTGGCCCAGCAGGAAATGTCAAACCCCGGGCGGCCCTAGGATTCAAAGAAGCATCACAGCACATCACACCAGAGTAGGGGAAGAGCCCCCACATTACTGGCAAGAGAAGAGCTTTTCAATGAGAACAAGGCACCCTAGCAGCCTAACACTATTTTGTTATTCAGGGTCTGACAGCACAGGATACACAGAGGAGGAAAGGAAAGCTTTGGTGTTGTGTGATGAGGCAAAAGGTCCCAGAGGTTTGGTGTACATTCACTTAAAACAAAACAAAACAGAAAAAAAAATTGCTTGTAATTTTGTAACCTCCTTAGGGTATTTCAAATGGTTTGTGAAGATCAATGTTGTGCATGTTCAAAGAGTTTAGGGAGTTTTAAAATCTTTCCATTCAGACTGGCCTGTCATAAAGAACAAAGGGACATGGAATTTCTTGCAGGGATCTGAGTTCGTAGGATGAAGCCTAGAGATGTAAAATCAACAAAGCTGGCCTTTGAACTTTCCTCAATCCAGAAGGGGAAAAGAATATGTACTGCTCTGTAGGCGCTTGTGTAGTTGCTCCTTTCATCTTCTATCAATAAAATAGGTTTTGTGATGTTTATTTACAAACCCATCCAGTAATGGTTAAAAGCCTGGGTTCAGGTGGACCTGAGTTCAAATTCAAGTTCTAACACTTACAAGTTATGTGATCTTGGGCTAGTTGGGTTCTCCAAGTCTCAAATGTCTCATCTATAGGATGAAAATAAGAATATCCCC
This sequence comes from Bison bison bison, assembly GCF_000754665.1. Taxonomy (NCBI): domain Eukaryota; kingdom Metazoa; phylum Chordata; class Mammalia; order Artiodactyla; family Bovidae; genus Bison; species Bison bison. The sequence goes on along the minus strand of NW_011494855.1, from coordinate 1,127,515 downwards.
TTCTTCCCGGGTTGCCATGAGGGTTAAGTGAGAATACAATTTATACATGTACAGTAAGCACTGAATAAATGTAAACCCTGTATTTTTTTTCTCATTAGCTCATATGTTTTAGTCTTGAACATTCCACTTCTAATATAAACTATTAAAATGAAAGATGAGTGGATTTTCTACTTTTACTGAGGTTGTGTTGATTGGCCCAAAGGTAGAAGGTAGCTTAGGGGAACAACACAAAGAGGGCTTCTCTATTGCTCTAAAACAAAGGTTAGGAAATAAAATGACCCACAAGCCAAATCCAACTTCCTGTCTACTTTTGTAAACTTTGAATGGAACACAGTCGTACTTGATTTGTTTACATATTGTCTATGTCTGCTTTTGTGCTCAAATAGCAGCAGTAGTTGAATAGTTACAACAGAGACCACGTGGCCTACAAAGCCTAAAATATTTAGTATCTGGCCCTTTACAAGAAAAGTTTTCTGACCCCTGCTCTACAAACATAAAAAATCCAATTTTTCCAAGTCACATAACTCTGAAACTGCATACATTGGAAACTCATCTCCTCATGGAAAAATGTAAAGGCTACCTTCAGGAAGCCAGCACATTTACTTCACCTCGCTTGGTGCTGTGTAAGGCTCTTGCGGATAGAAGACTCACAAGGAGGGTCCTTCCCCATGAAGAATCCCAGTGCCCTGATTGAGAATCAGGTGAATATGCAGTGAGACAGATTTCTGTGCCAATGATCAGAGCAGATGGCTGGGGCAACACTCAGGCCACCGTGGTTTGTTATTCTTTTCCATATGGCTGTCAGCTCCATTACACAGAAAGGTGGATTTTGAACAGAGGCCCTCTGTTGTCCTCCATCTCACTTCCCTGTCTATTGGAGGGTACTGAGTGCCACCAAAAGGATGAGGACTACCAGACAGAGAATCATTCTCAGATTTTTCTGGCAATGAGGTCGGGGGTGGGATGGGCTGAGCAGGAAATAGAAGCTTGGAAACCTTCTGCAAAGGCCACTGCTCTCATACATGAACTGTCAGGGGAATACAGCTTACCCTTGAACGGTGGCTAAAGAAAAGGAAGGAGGTTGGCCCATGAATCAGGAGTGAGCAAACAAAGTTGAAAATGAATGAAATTGCGAAAGCACCATCATTCATTCATTCGTTCAATTATTCATTTTATACTTATTTATTTGTCTAGTACATGACAGTGATTTTAAGGCACTACAGATCCAGACAGAGAAATACCTAAGAACATACAAGTCCTTGCCCGATGGAATTTACATTCCAGTTGGGTGAGGCAGGCCATCTTAGTTTGCCTTTTCCCCAAAACAGACCATGAAACAAGGATATGAGTGTAAACTGCTTTTCTTGAACATAATCTCAAGAAGTACAGTGAAACAAAGGGAAGGAAGGAAAATAAATAAGGAGCATGTTAATACATAAGTCACTGCTGTATGCAATTATAATGAATAGCCTCAGAATTTTCCCCGTGAGCAGCAAGATAGCTAGAGTATTGATCCAACAACTTTTGTTCCTCATTGACTGAGGGTTATTTGAATGTGTTGGAAGGAACATTAGCTCTCACCCGTACTTAAGGATAGAGAGACACGGGAGACTGTGAGCATGTATAAAAACATCTGAAGGTACTTCCCAGGTAGGTCAAGGCATATTGTAGATACAAGTACTATATCTACCTATCCAGGTGACAAACAATGAATAAACATTCAATAAAACTGAGATGGTGATAAGTGCTATGCAAATGAAACAGGTTGACAGGGTAAAGAATGACTGGAAAAGCTACGTTAAATGCAACACTTAGAATAGCAAATACAAGGAAGACCCTGGGAAACAGCATTAAGCAGAGATAAAAAGCAAGTGCAGTTTACAAGACAGAAACAAAGGAGAGGAATAGAAGCTCTCTGTGGTGGACAGATGATAGGGTGCAGGGAGAGAGTAGTACAGAATGAAGTCCTAGGTTGGCAGAGGTCAGGCCATGAAGGCTTTATCAGCAAGGACATGGCACTTGGGTGGTCACTGAGGGCTTTTAAGCAAGAACATGACATGATCTGGAGAAGGAAATGGCAATCCACTCCAGCACTCTTGCCTGGAGAATCTCATGGACGGAGGAGCCTGATAGGCTATAGTCCATGGGGTCGCAAAGAGTCAGACACGACTGAGCGACTTCACTTTCACTTCACTTTCATGACATGATCTGATTAATATTTTTAAAAGTTCATCCATGTTACTCTTCTTCTCTATTTTCCCTTCCCTTCCTTTCCTGAATGTTTAATACCAAAAGCCATTAGATAGAACTGAGCAAGGTCAACTTCCCCATGGAGGTGGAGCAGGACGTCTGAACCCAAGTAGGTTGCAGAGAATGTCCACGTAGATGGTGAAAGTGGTGAGCAGCAGCTGCCTGGCACAAGGGTAGGAGCCAGAGTGGAAGAATGAGGGGGTTTCCATAGGGGTTGGGGCTGCCCTGCCAAGATGCTAGAGCCCAGGTATGAGGAGGAAGGTGTCCACATAGTAGAGAAATCTAGCACGGGATATCAGAGTCCACGTCTGAGAGGGAGCAGTCGTGAGAAGGGGCGGTGAAGCAGTGGAGCTGTGTGGAATGTCTGAGCCCATGCACAGTGAGAAAGACATTGACACAGGGAGGTTGTGGCCACTGTGCTCCCACACAGATTGAAAAGGGTGTCTGCACAGGAAGATATCTGATGTGAATAAGTTGGGGCATGAGAGGGGTGAGGGTGTAAGTGTAGGCAGGCAGTAATAGTGCCACTGATTAGAATCCAAGCAGAGTGTAGGGGACATGCAGTTGGGGCACCCAGGTGGGGAAATCCCAGAGCAGGGTGTCAGAACACAGGATGGTAAGGAGAGCGTCCTTGTGGAGACAACAGTGGGCATGGAATGCTGGAGTCCACATGGGGTAAAGGAGGGTGTCTGTGTGCATTGAGGGGTTGGCATGCCACAGCAGCCAGAGATTTTATACATTCAGGGGCATTAATCAAATAGGTAAAGATATTAAGGGTGATGGGAATCTCTCACTGTCAGAAAAGGGCATTATAGATATGCAAAAGGGGTGCAAAAGGGGAAAGCTAGGAGAGACCCTGTTGATTTGAATTGGAGATATAGGTATGAATTTATTATTTGAGAGTTAGAGTTGAGGGAGGAGAGTCCAAATGTGTATATACAAGTGTACATAAATGTTTTTCTAGCTTTGCCTGCTCAGTGACAGGGCCTAGGATCATAACAAGCAGCTGAATCTTGATTTTTAAATACTATTCTTCACTTTCCTCCTAAGGAAATAGAATGATTTGGAGAAATGGCAGATTTCAAGTCTGGGACAAGGAGTGTACAAAATATGCCTATCACATCTTATGCCAGGAAGTAAAGTGGTACTCAAAGAAAGATGGGTATATGGCAAAGGGACAGCTTAGGGGCTCCTGCCTATCAACTGTGAGAAAATTTAAGCATCAAAATAAACAATGATCATAATATCATAATCCAATGAATGAAATAGTAACTTTAAATCCATACAGATATAAATAAATAAAGATAATGAAATTTGGTTGAGATATAGAACATCTCCCCCACAAAATATCTACTCATTACAAAGAGAAAAAAAGGAGTTTTATATTGGAGAGTCCTGTCAGACACCACCTTGATCAAATAATCTAAATTATTATTTGAACACAATAATAGGATAAATCAAATGCAGTGAGATACAGTGAATAGAATACAGGATCATATCTGTGACACCCCCCACCAAAGATGCATAATTTTAAATTAATTGTTAGTAAATCTCAAATATAGCCAAATTAAAGGACACTCAGCCTTCCCAGGTGGTGCTAGTGGTAAAGAACCCACTTTCCAATGCAGGAGACATAAGAGACACAGGTTCCATCCCTGGGTCAGGAAGATCCTCTGGAAGAGGGCATAGTAACCCACTCTGGTATTCTTGCCTAAAGAATCCCTTGGCAGAGGAGCCTGGTGTGCCGCAGTCAACAGAGTCGCCAAGAGTCAGACACGACTGAAGTGACTACACGCACACGTGCACAAAGGACACTGCAAAATAACTGGCTCATCATCTTCAGAGAACGTCAGGAAATTCAAGTAGAGACTGAGAACTCTTCAAGATCGAAGGAGATTAAAGAAGTATAACACCGTTATTCTGAATTGGACCATTTTGCTGTAAAGAGCACTATAGAGATAACAGACAAATGGAGTCTGAGGGTAGATGGTGGAATGAAATGCTTCTATTGTGGCTATGTAAGAGAATGTCTTTATTTTAGGAGTACACTAATATATTGGGGAGATCATGGGTGTCGGATTGGCAGTTTACTCTTAAATTGTTCAGGAAAAAATGTACTGTAGTTGCATCCTTTTTTATTTTGAGATTGCTTCAAAATGAAAAGTTAAAAAAATATACATTCACTTTAGCCATTTAATTTCCTGGGTCTTCACACATACCCCTATTCAGTCCTTTCCCCAGAAGTCCCCTCCCCTTGGAAACCTTTGCTTGTCTGTCATGTCATGTTTTTTTCCTCTGTGTAGAGAGGGTACCCTCTAGAATATGTACCATGTTCCCAGAATTAACATTTACCTGTCCAAGCTCACATTTCTACCACAGAGGGTAGTGTCCATGCCCAACACGCTCATATCTGAATCCATCCTACTCATAGTGCCTGGCATCTGCTTGATGAACAGCCATGGGCAGGGGGATAGAGGCAAGATTATGGTATAAATTTGGGAAGCATTCCTAGAGCCAAAAAGGTTAAGTGGGGAAAGCAGGTTTGTTGTTTAGTCGCTTGGAGGGCTCGAACAAACCTTGTGCGCATCAGAACCCAGAGACCCCACAGAGACTGAGCCAAAACTGTGTTTGAGTGTCTCCTGTGGAGGTACGGGTCAGCGATGGACTGCTGCAGGGGCAGGGGCTCAGGGTGCAGTAGACCTGGGTATGGCATAAGCCCTCTTGGAGGAGGTCGCCATTAACCCCACCATAGAGCCACCAGAACTTACACAAGACTGGGGAAACAGATGCTTGGAGGGCACTTACAAAAGCTTGTGCCCACCAGGACCCAGGAGAAAGGAGAAGTGACCCCACAAGAGATTGACTCAGACTCGCCCGTGAGTGTCCAGGAGTCTCCGGCGGAAGCGTGGGTCAGCAGTGGCCTGCTGCAGGCTGGGGGCACTGAGTGCAGCAGGGATTCCATGGGACCTTTTGAAGGAGGTCACCATTATCTTCATTACCTCCACCATACTTTGGCCTCAGGTCAAACAAAAGGGAGGGAACACAGCCCCGCCCTTCAACAGAAAATTGGATTAAGGATTTACTGAGCCAGTATATCCTTACCCCCTCAGTCAGTCTCTCCCATCAGGAAGCTTCCACAAGCCTCTTATTCTTCTGCATCAGAGGGCAGACAGAATGAAGACCACAATCACAGAAAACTAACCAATCTAATCACATGGACCACAGCCTTGTCTAACTCAATGAAACTGTGAGCCATGCCATGTAGGGCCACCTAAGACAGACGGGTCATGCTGGAGAGTTCTGACAAAATGTGGTCCACTGGAGAAGGGAATAGCAAACCACTTCAGTATTCCTGCCTTGAGAACTCCATGAACAGTATGAAAAGGCAAAAAGGTAGGACACTGAAAGATGAACTCCCCAGGTCGGTAGGTACCCAGTATGCTACTGGAGATCAGTGGAGAAATAACTCCAGAAAGAATGAAGAGACAGAGCCAAAGCAAAAACAACACCCACTTGTGACTGGTGATGGAAGCAAGGTCCGATGCTGTAAAGAGCAATATTGCATAGGAACCTGGAATGTTACATTCATGAATCAAGACAAATTAGAAGTGGTCAAACAGGAGATGGCAAGAGTGAATGTTGACATTTTAGGAATCAGCAAACTAAAATGGACTGGAATGGGTGAATTTAAGTCAGATGACCATTATATCTACTACTGTTGGCAAGAATCCCTGAAGAAATAGAGTGCCATCATAGTCAACAAGAGTCCAAAATGCAGTACTTGGATGCAATCTCAAAAATGACAGAATGATCTCTGTTTGTTTCCAAGGCAAACCGTTCACAATCACAGTAATCCAAGTCTATGCCCCAACCAGTAATGCTGAAGAAGCTGAAGTTGAACAGTTCTAAAAGACCTACAAGACCTTCTAGAACTAACACCCAAAAAAGATATCCTTTTCATTTTAGGGGAAGTCAAGAGATACCTGGAGTAACACGCAAATTCAGCCACGGAGTACAAAAGGAAGCAAGTCAAAGGCTAACTGAGTTTTTCTAAGAGAACACACTGGTCATATCAAACAACCTCTTCCAACAACACAAAAGAAGACTACATATGTACATCACCAGATGGTCAGTACTGAAATCAGAATGATTATATTCTTTGCAGCCAAAGATGGAGAAGCTCTATACAGTCAGCAAAAACAAAGACTGGGAGCTAACTGTGGCTCAGATCATGAACTCCTTATTGCCAAATTCAGACTGAAATTGAAGAAAGTAGGGAAAACCACTAGACCATTCAAGTATGACCTGAGTCAAATCCCTTATGATTAAACAGTGGAAGTGACAAATAGAGTCAAGGAATTCGATCTGATAGAGTGCCTGAAGAACTATGGATGGAGGTACATATGAATGTTGTACAAGTGGCAGTGTTCAAAACCATTCCCAAGAAATGTGCAAAGGCAAAATATTTGTCTGACGAGTCCTTACAAATAGCTGAGAAAAGAAAAGAGAAAGGCAAAGGAGAAAAAGAAAGATATACCCATTTGAATGCAGAGTTCCAAAGAATAACAAGGAGAGATAAGAAAGCCTTCCTCAGTAATCAATGCAAAGAAACAGAGGAAAACAATAGAATCAGAAAGACTAGAGATCTCTTCAAGAAAATTAGAGATACCAAGGGAACATTTCATGCAAAGATGGGCTCATTAAAGGACAGAAATGTTATGGACCTAACAGAAGCAGAAGATATTAAGAAGAGGTGGAACTCTTCTTAATATAGTTCTTTATATAGTTCTTCACAGAAGAACTATACAAAAAGATCTTTATGACCCAGATAGCCAAGATGGTGTGATCACTCACCCAGAGCCAGACATTCTGCAATGCAAAGTCAAGTGGGCCTTAGGAAGCATCACTACCAACAAAACTAGTGGAGGTGATGGAATTACAGTTGAGCTACTTCAAATCCTAAAAGATAATGGTGTTAAAGTGCTGCACTCAATATGCCAGCAAATTTGGAAAACTCAGCAATGGCCAAAGGACTGGAAAAAGTCTGTTTTCATTACAATCCCAAAGAAAGGCTATGCAAAGATGATCAAACTACCGCAAAATTGTACTCATCTCATATGCCTGGTGGGCTGCAGTCCATGGGGTCGCTAGGAGTCGGACACGACTGAGCGATTTCATTTTCACTTTTCACTTTCATGCATTGGAGAAGGAAATGGCAACCCACTCCAGTGTTCTTGCCTGGAGAATCCCAGGGACGGGGGAGCCTGGTGGGCTGCCGTCTACGGGGTCTCACAGAGTCGGACATGACAGAAGCGACATAACAGCAGCAGCAGCAGCAGCATATGCTAGCAAAGTAATGCTCAAAATTCCCCAAGCCAGGCTTCAGCAATACTGAACTGTGAACTTCCAGGTGTTCAAGCTGGATTTAGAAAAGGCAGAGGAACCAGAGATCAAATTGCCAACATTCGCTGGATCATCGAAAAGCAAGACAGTTACAGAAAAACATCTACTTCTGCTTTATTGACTATGCCAAAGCCTTTGAATGTGTAGATCACAACAAACTGTGGAAAATTCTTCAGGAGATGGGAACACCAGACCACCTGATCGGCCTCCTGATAAATCTGTATGCAAGTCAAGAAGCAACATTAGGTAGGTTGATTCCTCCAGTTCCATTTTTCTTTCTCAAGATCGCTTTGGCTATTCGAGGTTTTTTGTATTTCCATACAAATTGTGAAATTATTTGTTCTAGCTCTGTGAAGAATACTGTTGGTAGCTTGATAGGGATTGCATTGAATCTATAAATTGCTTTGGGTAGTATACTCATTTTCACTATATTGATTCTTCCAATCCATGAACATGGTATATTTCTCCATCTATTAGTGTCCTCTTTGATTTCTTTCACCAGTGTTTTATAGTTTTCTATATATAGGTCTTTAGTTTCTTTAGGTAGATATATTCCTAAGTATTTTATTCTTTTCGTTGCAATGGTGAATGGAATTGTTTCCTTAATTTCTCTGTTTTCTCATTATTAGTGTATAGGAACT
>NW_011494855.1:1118400-1119121 GCF_000754665.1 Bison bison bison | reverse complement strand
CTGCGACTTTACTATAATCATTGATTAGTTCTAGTAATTTTCTGGTGGAGTCTTTAGAGTTTTCTATGTAGAGGATCATGTCATCTGCAAATAGTGAGAGTTTTACTTCTTCTTTTCCAATTTGGATTCCTTTTATTTCTTTTTCTGCTCTGATTGCTGTGGCCAAAACTTCCAAAACTATGTTGAATAGTAATGGTGAAAGTGGGCACCCTTGTCTTGTTCCTGACTTTAGAAGAAATGCTTTCAATTTTTCACCATTGAGGATAATGTTTGCTGTGGGTTTGTCATATATAGCTTTTATTATGTTGAGGTATGTTCCTTCTATTCCTGCTTTCTGGAGAGTTTTTAGCATAAATGGGTGTTGAATTTTGTCAAAGGCTTTCTCTGCATCTATTGAGATAATCATATGGTTTTTGTTTTTCGATTTGTTAATGTGGTGTATTACATTGATTGATTTGCAGATATTGAAGAATCCTTGTATCCCTGGGATAAAGCCCACTTGGTCATGGTGTATGATCTTTTTAATGTGTTGTTGGATTCTGATTGCTAGAATTTTGTTTAGGATTTTTGCATCTATATTCATCAGTGATATTGGTCTGTAGTTTTCTTTTTTTGTGGGATCTTTGTCAGGTTTTGGTATTAGGGTGATGTGGCCTCATAGAATGAGTTTGGAAGTTTACCTTCCTCTGCAATTTTCTGGAAGAGTTTGAGCAGGATAGGT
>NW_011494855.1:1117580-1118300 GCF_000754665.1 Bison bison bison | reverse complement strand
ATACAAAAATAAACTCAAAATGGATTAAAGATCTAAACATAAGACCAGAAACTATAAAACTCCTAGAGGAGAACATAGGCAAAACACTCTCTGACATACATCACAGCAGGATCCTCTATGACCCACCTCCCAGAATATTGGAAATAAAAGCAAAAATAAACAAATGGGACCTAATTAAACTTAAAAGCTTCTGCACATCAAAGGAAACTATTAGCAAGGTGAAAAGACAGCCTTCAGAATGGGAGAAAATAATAGCAAATGAAGCAACCGACAAACAACTAATCTCAAAAATATACAAACAACTCCTACAGCTCAACTCCAGAAAAATAAATGACCCAATCAAAAAATGGGCCAAAGATCTAAATAGACATTTCTCCAAAGAAGACATACAGATGGCTAACAAACACATGATAAGTTGCTCAACATCACTCATTATCAGAGAAATGCAAATCAAAACCACTATGAGATACCATTTCACACCAGTCAGAATGGCTGCGATCCAAAAGTCTACAAATAATAAATGCTGGAGAGGGTGTGGAGAAAAGGGAACCCTCTTACACTGTTGGTGGGAATGCAAACTAGTACAGCCACTATGGAGAACAGTGTGGAGATTCCTTAAAAAACTGGAAATAGAACTGCCTTATGATCCAGCAATCCCACTGCTGGGCATACACACTGAGGAAACCAGAATTGAAAGAGACACGTGTACCCCAATGTTCA
>NW_011494855.1:1117041-1117480 GCF_000754665.1 Bison bison bison | reverse complement strand
TGAGAGTTTTACTTCTTCTTTTCCAATTTGGATTCCTTTTATTTCTTTTTCTGCTCTGATTGCTGTGGCCAAAACTTCCAAAACTATGTTGAATAGTAATGGTGAAAGTGGGCACCCTTGTCTTGTTCCTGACTTTAGAGGAAATGCTTTCAATTTTTCACCATTGAGGATAATGTTTGCTGTGGGTTTGTCATATATAGCTTTTATTATGTTGAGGTATGTTCCTTCTATTCCTGCTTTCTGGAGAGTTTTTATCATAAATGGGTGTTGAATTTTGTCAAAGGCTTTCTCTGCATCTATTGAGATAATCATATGGTTTTTGTTTTTCGATTTGTTAATGTGGTGTATTACATTGATTGATTTGCGGATATTGAAGAATCCTTGCATCCCTGGATAAAGCCCATGGTCATGGTGTATGATCTTTTTAATGTTTTGTTGG
>NW_011494855.1:1064117-1116573 GCF_000754665.1 Bison bison bison | reverse complement strand
AGAAGCAACATTAGAGTGGACATGGAACAGACTGGTTCCAAATAGGAAAAGGAGTACATCAAGGCTGTATATTGTCACCCTGCTTATTTAACTTATATGCAAAGTACATCATGAGAAACGCTGGGCTGGAAGAAGCACAAGCTGGAATCAAGATTGCCAGGAGAAATGTCAATCACATCAAATATGCCGATGACACCATCCTAATGGCAGAAAGTGAAGAAGAACTAAAGAGCCTCTTGATGAAAGTGAAAGAGGAGAGTGAAAAAGTTGGCTTAAAGCTCAACATTCAGAAAACTAAGATCATGGCATCCGGGCCCATCACTTCATGGCAAATAGATGGGAAAACAATGGAAACAGTGCAGAGTTTATTTCTGGGGGCTCCAAAATCACTGCAGATGGTGACTGCAGCCATGAAATTAAAAGACACTTACTCCTTGGAAGGAAAGTTATGACCAACCTAGACAGCATATTAAAAAGCTTTGCCAACAAAGCATTGCCAACATTACTTTACCAACAAAGGTCCTTCTAGTCAAATCTGTGGTTTTTCTAGTAGTCATGTTTGGATGTGAGAATTGGACTATAAAGAAGACTGAGCACCCAAGAATTTATGCTTTTGAATTGTGGTGTTGGAGAAGACTCTTGAGAGTCCCTTGGACTGCAAGGAGATCAAACCAGTCAATCCTAAAGGAAATCAGTCCTGAATATTCATTGGAAGGACTGATGCTGAAGCTGAAACTCCAATGCTTTGGCCACCTGATGTGAAAAATTGACTCATTTGAAAAGACCTTGTTACTGGGAAAGATTGCAGGCGGGAGGAGAAGGGGACAACAGAGGATGAGATGGTTGGATGACATCACGGACTCAATGGACATAAGTTTGAGTAAGCTCCGGAAGTTGGTGATGGACACCCAATCTTGGAGTGCTGCAGTCCATGGGGTCACAAAGAGTCGGAAACGACTGAGCACCTGCTAAGTCATGTCCAACTATTTTTAACCCCATGAACTGCAGTACACCAGGCTTCCCTGTCCTTCACTATCTCCCAAAGTCTGCTCAAACTCGTATCCATTGAGTCTATGATACCATCCATTCATCTCATCCTCTGTTCAGTTCAGTTCAGTCAGTAAGTCGTGTCCGACTCTTTGCGACCCCATGGACAGCAGCATGCCAGGCCTCCCTGTCCATCACCAACTCCCGGAGTTTACTCAAACTCATATCCATTGAGTTGGTGATGCCGTCCAACCATCTCATCCTCTGTCATCCCCTTCTCCTCCGGCCTTCAACCTTTCCCAGCATCAAGGTCTTTTCCAATGAGTCAGCTCTTTGCATCAGGTGGCCAAAGTATTTGGGTTTCAGCTTCAACATCAGTCCTTCCTATGAGTATTCAGGACTAATTTCCTTTTAAGATTGACTGGTTGGATTTCCTTGCAGTCCAATGGACTCTCGAGAGTCTTCTCCAACACCATAGTTCAAAAGCAGCAATTCTTCGGTGCTCAGCTTTCCTTATAATCCAACTCTCACATCCATGGCTTCCTTGATGGCTCAGAGGTTAAAGCATCTGCCTGCAATGTGGGAGACCGGGGTTCAATCCCTGGGTCGGGGAGATCCCCTGGAGAAGGAAATGGCAACCCACTCCAGTTTTCTTGCCTGGAGAATCCCATGGATGGAGGAGCCTGGTAGGCTACAGTCCACGGGGTCTCAAAGAGTCAGACACGACTGAGCGACTTCACTCACTTTTCACTCACATCCATACATGACCACTGGAAAAACCATAGCCTTGACTAGAAGGACCTTTGTTGGCAAAGTAATGTCTCTGCTTTTTAATATGCTATCTAGGTTGGTCATAACTTTTCTCCCAAGGAGTAAGCGTCTTTTAATTTCATGGCTGCAATCACCATCTGCAGTGATTTTGGAGCCCAAAAAATAAAGTCACTCACTGTTTCTACTGTTTGTCCATCTATTTGCCATGAAGTGATGGGGCCAGATTCCATGATCTTAGTTTTCTGAATGTTGAGCTTTAAGTCAACTTTTTCACTCTCTTCTTTCACTTTCATCAAGAGGCTCTTTAGTTCTTCTTCACTTTCTGCCATAAGGGTGGTGTCATCTGCTTATCTGAGGTTATTGGTATTTCTCCCAGCAATCTTGATTCCAGCTTGTGCTTCTTCCAGCCTAGCATTTCTTATGATGTACTCTGCATATAAGTTAAATAAGCAGGGTGACAATATACAGCCTTGATGTACTCCTTTTCCTATTTGGAACCAGTCTATTGTTCCGTGTCCAGTTCTAATTGTTGCTCCCAGACCTGCATACAGGTTTCTCAGGAGGCAGGTCAGGTGGTCTGGTATTCCCATCTCTTTCAGAATTTTCCACAGTTTATTGTGATCCACACAGTCAAAAGCATTGGCATAGTCAATAAAGCAGAAATAGATGTTTTTCTGGAACTCTTGCTTTTTCGATGATCCAGCGAATGTTGATAATTTGATCTCTGGTTCCTCTGCCTTTTCTAAAACCAGCTTGAACATCTGGAGGTTCATGGTTTACATATTGTTGAAGCCTGGCTTGGAGAATTTTGAACATTACTTTGGTAGTATGTGAGATGAGTGCAATTGTGTGGTAGTTTGAGCATTCTTTGGCATTGTCTTTCTTTGGGATTGGAATGAAAACTGACCTTTTCCAGTCCTGTGGCCACTGCTAGTTTTCCAAATTTCCTGGCATATTGAGTGCAGTGCTATCACAGCATCATCTTTTAGGATTTGAAATAGCTTAATTGGAATTCCATCACCTCCACTAGCTTTGTTCACATTGATGCTTTATACCATCCAACCATCTTATCCTCTGTAACCTGCTTCTTCTCATGCCCTCAGTCTTTCCCAGCATCAGGGTATTTTCCAATGAATCGGCTCTTGGCATTAGGTGGCCACAGTATTGGAGCATCAGCAAAGGTCCTTCCAATGAATATTCAGGGTTGATTTCCCTGAGGTTTGAATTACAACTGTGTGACCCTGGACAAGACTTAGACTTTCTAAGCCTTGGTTTCCTTGCATGTAAAATGAATTTTTGGGTGGAGCAAAGATTATAGGGATTGTAAGGCATCTGATTGTGTTCCTGGCAGATGTACTAAAAATTTTAGTTTCCCCTCTCCACTTAAAAAGAAGAATAAAAATCATCAAAGAAGACTAGAGGTTTACCACTCCAGCTTATATTCTTGACTTCACTCTAACCTTAGCATATGAACTTGGGTACATTAATTCACTTTACTTGGCTTCAGTGTACTTCTCAGTAAAATGGGAGGTGGTTAAATGGAGGGATGAGGAGTGGGCTTAATAACTCTCATGCTACCAAGATCTCACAGTTCTGTATTTAACAAGATTTCCCTGTTTTGGATACAAACAGTGAAGAATAAGAAAGGTTCTGCTATATTTAAAGGCTCTTCCTCAGTTTACCAGGCAAAGTCCACCTCCTGCTAGACTGTACAGCTGATTCGTTTATACCTGTTTAAAGCAGAGGTAAACTGAGAGGTGGTAGTGTTGTCAGGTTACTGTTGAGCACATTAATAATTTATAAACCATCAAGGAATTAATGCACACTTTCAGTTCTCACTGCATTTTTCTTTATTCATAATTCTTTACCTAATTGCTTTTTCCTTTAAAATTAAGGGAGCTGAGACCTTGGCTATTTGCCTAATGGCTCAAACACAGCCATGACCCATTGCCAAGTCTTTCAGTCTTTTTATAGCCCAGGGACATTTGCCGTTGACAGAAAGCTGATGGGCTTGATTTTCCTGAAAAAGATACTTTGCACTGACCTCTGACCCCATTAAATACTTTGGCCATTGCCCATTTACTGTAATGGGTGCAATAAATTTGTTTTAATTTAGGACATTATCAAGTAGGGAATATTGACAAAGACAAAACAATGTTTTCAAAACAGCCAGAGGGAAATCATGAATAAATAAATATGTTGAATCTAGCTGATAAATTAACAAAGGTTTATTCATGGTAATCTGACTGGACTATTTCAAAGTTAGGCCAAAGGTGATTCTGTATCTAATAGAAGTGTCGTCTTTCTCTTTAGGCCAAAGAAAAGGTGTGTGGCATAGAGAGAAATTGCAAAGTGTACAGCGGCATTCATCCCTTCTGACAGATCTGTTTTAAATAGATGTATTTGTTTTCAGCTAAATGCCAAAAGGAATAGCCAGATGACTCTAGTAGCCTTTTCTATGGCAAGGCATTTATTTTCTTTGTGTAAACACCTTTATTAGGGATCTGAGCAGGCTGTTTCTTCACTTTTTCTTTGTATTAGTCCTTTAGATTAGTGTCAAAGCTCTGAAATTAAATATTGCCTGTCTTTGTTTCCTTTTGAGTGAAATAAATGACTCCTAACCTGGATATATTCCTCTGAAGGAAGGGGATGAGGGTGCATATGGCGCCGATCCTTGGGCTAATATCCTTAGATAGGTAACAGGGTTCAGACCGATGGCAAAAGGATCCACAAACCACCAAGCATATTTGCAAAGCTGTGAGGCCTTAGATGGTGCTATTTTATGCAAAATCCAAATGGCTAAATCTTCCAGGTTACAGGCCGCCCTGGAGGGCCTTTTTAGCTGCATAAAACTAACTGGAACCACTTGAAAGAAGAAAATTTTGCCTAAAGTGTTTAATCACACTGGTAGCCTAATTGTTTTCTATTCAATTTAGGACAGTGTTTAGGAAGATGAATCCATGTGTGCAGCTTAGGAAACCTTACACAAGCTCAGAGAGTCGGGGAGAATCATAAACATCTCATTTATAAAGTTTGGTGTGTGTGTCTCATGTTTTGACATCACTGCTCAGGAACGGGAAAGCCATTGTCAGACAGTGGAAAGTATACTTGTTTAAAAGGTCTAACAAAGCAAAACATGAGAAGCTGATTCTGGTCTCTCTATGATAAGGAGGCATATTCTCCATAAGAATTTTCTTGATCACTTTTGCATGCAAAGGGTCCAAAACTCTGTTAAGTCATGACTCATTCAGTGAGCTCCCCATGTGGTAACACATCAACAATTTGACATGTGCTGCCTGGTGGGCTGCTGTCTATGGGGTCGCACAGAATCGGACACGACTGAAGCAACTTAGCAACAGCAGCAGCTGTTACGTGTGTGTGCGTGTGTTCAGTCATGTCTGATTCTTTGTCACCCCATGGACTATAACCTGCCAGCTCCTCTGTCCATGGGATTCTCCAGACAAGGGTACTGGAGTGGGTTGCCAGGCCCTCCTCCAGGAGATCTTCCCACGTAAAGGATGAAACACATGTCTTCTTCTGTGGCTCTTGCATTGGCAGGGAGAGTCTTTACCACTAAACTACCTCAGAAGCCCATACTGCTGTTAAATGACGTGTATTTTAGAAGACAAAGCATGCACTGGAAGTATAAAGACCTGTTGATCAAGTTTTGGTTCTGCTTCTTGCTAGTTCTGTGAGTTTATGCAGGTGATTCAAACTTTTGAGCCTGGCTTTCCACCTGCATGGGATTGATGCCTTCTTGGACAACCATGGAGGTTTTAAGCTAAACTCCATGGAGGTTTTAAATTCTTTAATCAGTCGAAAAGTATGTGCAAGCTATAAAGCCCTCTGCAAATATAAGAAATTATTTTTATGTCACTGTGACAGAACTTAATGTTCTAGGTTGCTTTATTTTTATCCGGTTGCTTTAATTTTACTCTTGCTTGCAAGTCATGTAGACAGTATACGTGTGCTGTAATTCACTAAGGCAAAATCCCCAGCTCGGCATAAGCCACATTTGGAATAATATGATAAAAATGGATTGTATGCCCATCTGAAGTCTTCTTTGGAATGTAATTTCTTCAAAAGCAATTATGGCACTAACAGGTATTCCGAGAATTCATGAATCCCACAGCCAAAGCCATGATTTGCTGCTTCAATACCAGACGCATTTGGCAGGCTGTGATTTGGAAGCCACAATGTGGTGCGTGCGTGTGTGTGTGTGTGTGTGTGGGTGCCTGCTCAGTCCTGTCCAACTCTTTGTTGACTGTAGCCCTCCAGGTTTCTCTGTCTATAGGATTCTCCAGGCAAGAATACTGAAGTGGGTTGCTATTTCTTCCTCCAGGGAATCTTGACCCAGGGAATCTTCCTGACTCAGGGATCCAACCCGCATCTTACATCTCCTGCATTGGCAGGTGGAGTCTTTACCACTTGTGCCATCTGGGAAGCCACAATACTGGCTGCTTTTGAGGATCTAAATGGGGCCATTTGCACCCACTGAGGCATTGCCTGCTCCCACCACTCAGGAGAGATGGGACCCAGATTCCCCGGGATTTCTTCAGACAATCTTTTTCTTCCTTCCTTATGGACCTTAACAACATATCTTTCTGGATTAAGAGGTGACAGTGTTTTAGGGTTTTTCCCCACCCCTCAGGTGTTCGATATGAGTATTCTATAAATGTGCCTTATATAAAAACCCTTGTGAAGCAGCTCAGAATTTTTCAGTGCCAACCTTACACAGCCTGTCATTCAAACCCTTAATGATGGGTTATGTGAAAGTGACTTCTCTACACTTTCCTTTGCTTCATCTTAGATGGCAGCGTGGTTCTTCCTTTGAAGAAAAAAAGCACTCAAGACGACGGTTCCTTCAGGCAAATAGCATGGTTCAGTTACTACATCAAATGAAATGTACATAGACAAAAAGCTACAAACACCAGCTTGAGCAGAAGTGGTAATGTAGAGCTAGGTATGCGGTGGTGTGTGTATGGGAATCAGGCATTCGGCCCTGGCCAAATGTCAGTCAGTGCAGATAAGGAAGATAAAAATCTTCTGCCTAAGTGGAAACTGTGTAATTTCACTCTGCCTTTCCAATACATCAAAGCTAGTTTCAGAGACTACATCATTTCCAGATACCTTCTAAAGAATCATAGAATGTAAAAAATAGAGGTCATGTGACTTCCAGATGGATACCGGGATCCCTCTGTAGCACCTAGCTGGAACAAGATGTTCCAACCACAGATGGAATATGCCTGGAGATGGGATGGTACCCGCTTCTAGAACAACTCAATCTATTTATGGACAGTTCTAACGTTAGGAAATGCAGTACTTTGTTTTAACTTTTCCCAATGTCTAAACTGTAGGAGATGTCACCTACCTGAGGTCTTTGTCGATTCTGGATATTCAACCAGTGACAATCCAATCTAACCATTGTCAAGTGGCACAGACCTCCCCTCATTACTCATAAAGCAATCAGGCAAAGTTCTGCCCATGATATGAGTCTAGCTCTATGTTCTAACCTATGGATTGCCCCTTTAAGTTTATCCTTACTGAAAAGAAATAAAGCCAATCTGGCATATTTTTTTTCTTACTGAAGCCATGCTAGCTTCTAGTGATCAGAATTGTCTTTAAGTGTACAGAAAACCTGTTTTCATATTCTTTTGGGGAGTTTTGCCCATCGTACGCATTAACCCACCAGCTTAGTTTGTGAACTCTGCCTAACTCCTGCTTTGGAGAGTTCAATCTATATTTGGGTGTGTTCTATCTGCTACTGCTTTTCCCACTCTTCAAGGTTCCTCTGTATCTTATGTACATATTGATTTACTTCTCCCTGGATAATATTTTTGCTTAATGTGCTTGTCATGAGAGTCATTATCTCTGCATTCATTTCAGCCAACATAGCCTCATATTTTAGTTTTGAATGTCCTTGTTGTCTTTGCTCAGGGTACATGAGTGACTATTTGCAAGCAGGCTATGTTGCGCTGACAAGCCACAGTCTGAATGGTGTGCACACACAAAAATACAAATCGTCTTATTTGGATTTGGGTGTGAACTGGCCTCGTTAGCAGCCAATCAACTAGGTAGTCTATAACATAACATGTGGACTGAGAAGCAAAAAATAACTTCTGAATTTTGGTTCAGGGTACATGAGTGACTATTTGCAAGCAGGCTATGTTGCGTTGGATAAATTATTCATTCTCTAGTGTACCTTTTGGGTATAGTGGCTCAGCTGGTAAAGAACCCGCCTGCCAGTGCAGTAGACGCAAGAGACGCGGGTTCAATCCCTGGGTCGGGAAGATCCCCTGGAGAAGGAAATGACAACCCACTCCAGTATTCTCTCCTGGGAAATTCCATGGACAGTGGGAGCCTGGTGGGCTACAGTCCGTGGGGACCACAAAGAGTCACACATGACTGACTGACTGAACAGACACACACACAGGATATCTTTATAAGAGAAAGTGACTGATGATTATGCTTATCTTTGTATATCCATCACAGAGCTAATATGAACTATTTAGCCTAAAATGACTGAAACTGTTTTAGCACTAAGATATATCAATATAATGTTGTAGTATGCAAAAACTAACCTAAAGACTATCTTATTCTCTTTAAAATACAAAGTTTCATTCCATTCCCAAAAGAGGTATATATAAAATTATCATTATAACATTATATATCATTCATATATATGCTTATATATGATACATATTATCCTTTTAGCATAAAGAAAGCCTCCTAGGTGACCAGTAACATGAAGTGCTACAAAATTGAGTGTTTTACTTACCTGCCATTGGTTCAGATTTACTTTCACTGAATTCATGGGGCAGCTGCATCCTGGAAATGCCTATTTACACTGGCCATGACTTTAGCAAACAGAGGTCCTGGTGTGTCTCTGAAACTCTGGGCTTCTGTGAAACTCCCACTGAAGTCTGGATTACCCATGGGTTGAGGACAGTTAGTTCCACTGATCAAGGTCTGGTTTCTTCTGCTTTGTTTGCCTTGACTGTGCTTAGCTTCCATCTGTCTGTCATCCTAGAATAGCAGCCAGAGACAGCTTATGTGGTATCTCTTGGGCAGGAAGGTTAAGTCCCCTGGCACGGATTGCATTCAGCAACTAAATAAATAAGACAACTTGGAGATGGGCTTTTATTCATAGGAAACCAGATAGCCTTTTTGATGATAAAATATTTATTCCCTATTATCTTCTTGTTGCCAAGACTACTGCTTATGGCTCATTTCTTAAAAGGAGCTTGAGTGCTAAGGAGGTTACAGGAATTAGTAAGGTAATTTTGATTTTGAAAAATATCTTGAATGAGATTATGTTGTCCAAAACTGAGTGTGATTTGCCATTTAATGTTGATTGAGATCACTCTAAGTCCCACTTTAGTTTAATACTTTCTTTTTTTAATCATTGTTTTTCTGTAAGAAACAGTATCTTCACTTTATAGCTTAAGAAAGTAACCAAATATGTAATCATTTTTAAGGCAGCTAAGTGAATTAATCTATATGAATTCATGTAAGTGTTTAGAAAAGTCTAAACTTCTCCAAATGAATATTTTGTAATAATTTAACACACTTTTATTATTTTAACTATTTACAAAGTACCAGCTAGGTCCTGCAGAAGACCCACAGGTATTAGGATCTCAGACCTGCACAGGCATTCTGTTTAGTGGGGTATTAGTATGGAAATATCCAGTACTGTTGCCTGGAAACTCCCATGGACGGAGGAGCCTGGTAGGCTGCAGTCCATGGAGTCGCGAAGAGTCAGACACGACTGAGCGACTTCACTTTCACTTTTCACTTTCCTGCATTGGAGAAGGAAATGGCAACCCACTCCAGTGTTCTTGCCTGGAGAATCCCAGGGATGGGGGAACCTGGTGGGCTGCCGTCTATGGGGTTGCACAGAGTCGGACACGACTGAAGCGACTTCGCAGCAGCAACAGTATGGAACTACAGATCATTCTACACCAAGGCAGACTCTGATAAGCCCTGTGTCTGGAGTAAAAAGTACTAGAGGGATATGGAATTCCAACTGGGAGTATCCAAGAGGACTTTGAGGAAATGCTTTGAGTTGGAACTTGATAAATAATAAAAGTAGGTAACATTTTTGAGTGCTTACTAAATGTTAGAACTGTTCAAAATACTTTAAAACTTATAAATATTTCTTTTATTCTCTAAAATTAAACATCATAAGCGAAGTCTTGTTGTAATTCCCATTTTATAGTTGCACAAACTGAGGCACATGCCAGTTAAACAATTTGCCAAAAAGGTCATAGAACTAATAAACAGTGGAGTGAAGACTCAAATTCAGGAGTCTTGCACCAGAAGGCTTATTGTCATTCTTAAAGGAGGCAAGAATATACAGTGGAGAAAAGATAGTCTCTTCAGTAAGTGGTTCTGGAAAAATTGAACAGCTACATGTAAAGAATGAAATTAGAACACTCCCTAACCCCATACATGAAAATAAACTCAAAATGGATTAAAGACCTAAATGTAAGGACAGGCACTATAAAACTCTTAGAGGAAAACATGGACAGAACACTCACATAAATTGCAGCAAGATCTTTTTTGACCCACCTCTTAGAGTAATGAAAATAAAAACAAAAATAAACAAATGGAATCTAAAGCTTTTGCATAGAAAAGAAAATCATAAACAAGACAAAAAGACAACACTCAGAATGGGTGAAAATATTTGCAAACAAAGCGACTGACAAGAGATTAATCTCCTAAATACACAAACAACTCAGGCAGCTCAATATAAAACAAATAAACAGCCCAATCAAAAAATGGCTGAAAGACATTTCTCCAAAGAAGACATAGAGATGACATAGATACACATAAAAAGATGCTCAGTATCACAAATTATTCTAGTTATTAAAGAAGTGCAAATCAAAACTACAATGAGGTAAATCCTCACACGATCAGAGTACCCATAGGCAAAAAAATCTTTGAACAAAAATGCTGGAGAGGATGTGGAGAAAAGAGAGCCCTCCTATACTGTTGGTGGCTCAGACGGTAAAGCGTCTACCCGGAATGTGGAGACCCTGGTTCAATCCCTGGGTCGGGAAGATTCCCTGGAGAAGGAAATGGCAACCCACTGCAGTACTCTTGCCTAGAAAATTCCATGGATGGAGGAGCCTGGTGGGCTACAGTCCATGGGGTCGCAAAGACTCGGACAGAACTGAGCAACTTCACTTTACTTTACTTTATTTTTATACTGTTGGTGGGAATGTAAAATGGCACAGCCACTATGGAGTATTGTATAGCATTTCCTTAAAAAGCTAAAATAGAACTACCATATGACCCAGCAATCCCATTCCTGGGCATATACCTAGAGAAAACCATTATTCAAAAAGGTACATGCACCCCATTCACTGTAGCACTATTTGCAATAGCCGGGACACAGAAACAACCTAAGTGTTCATCAACAGAGGAACAGATTAAGAAGATGTGGTGTGCGTATACAATGGAATATTACTAAACCATAAAAAGGAATGAAAGTTGTGCCACTTGCAGAGACATAGATGGACCTAGAGACTACACAGAGTGAAGTAAGTCAGAAAGAAAAGAACAAATTTATATTAATACATGTCTGTGGAATCTAGAGAAACTGTACAGATGGACTTATTTGCAAAGCAAAAATAGAAATACCAATATAGAGAACAAATGTATGGATACCAAGAGGGGAAAGGAGGAGGTGGGATGAATTGGGAGATTGGAACGGACATGTATGTATATACTACTATGTATAAAATAGATAACTAATGAGAACCTACTGTATAGCACCAGGAACTCTACTCAGTCCTGTGTTGACCTAACTGGGAAGGAAATCCCCAAAAGAGGGGATATGTGTATGCATATATATATGCATAGCAGAAACTAACACAGCATTGTAAAGCAGCTACAGTCCAATAAAAATTAAAAAAAAAAAAAGAAGAGAAAAAGAAAAGCATTCCAAGCAGACGTCACAAATGCAAAAGCTGTGAATTGAGAGAAAGCTTGGAAGGTTCAAAGGACAGAAAGAATGACCAAAAAAGTGCTTAGCAAAGATGGTGAGAGGGGTGTGAAACAAGGTTTGAGAGAGCATTGTATTTGAGGGCAAAGTATTTGTGTTTTATTCTAAATGAACTGGGGAGTCATTGGAAGGTTTTAAGTATGTTTTATTTATTTATTTATTTATTCATTTATTTATTTTTGGCTGTGCTGGGTATTTGTCACTGCACAAACTTCTCTAGTTGTGGTGAGCAGGGGCTACTTTCTAGTTGCGGTCCATGGGCTTTTCATTGCAGTGGTTTCTCTTGTTGTGGAGCATGGGCTCTAGGGCATGCAGGCTTCAGTAGTTGCAGCATATGGGTACAGTAATTGCTGCTCCCAGGCTGTAGAGCATAGGCTCAGTAGTTATGGCACACAGGCTTAGTTGCTCTGTGGCATGTGGGACTTTCCCAGATCAGGGATCAAACCCGTGTCTCCGGCATTAGCAGGTGGATTCTTTACCACTGAGCTTCCAGGGAAGCCCTTAAGTATGTCTTAGGTAGGTAAATGACTTCAGTTCAGTTGCTCAGTCATGTCTGACCCTTTGCGACCCCATGGACTGCAGCACACCAGGCCTTCCTGTCCATTACCAACTCCCAGAGTTTACTCAAACTCATGTCCTTTGAGTCAGTGTCGCCATCCAAACATCTCATCCTCTGTCTTCCCCTTCTCCTCCCGCCTTCAATCTTTCCCACCATCAGGGTCTTTTCAAATGAGTCAGTAAATGGCTTATGCTTTTATATTTTGAAAAGACCACTCTGGGTAATATATGGAGAATGAATTATAAGGGGACAGAAATAAAAGCAGGAAAATCAATTAGGAGGCAAATTGCAGCAGTCCGAACAAGAAAGATAGATGGCCTAAACCTTGAAGGAGGAGAGATGGATGGATTGGGGTTACATTTGGGATGCAAAGTTAAAAAGATTTGAATTAGGTGGAAGATAAAAGAAAAAGAAAGGTGCCAAGAATGACCCCAGAATTTTGGGTTAAGTAACTGAATGGTGTAGTACCAGTAATGAGCTGGGGAGAACTGGCTTGGAGACAGGGGGAGTTACAAGTTCTACAGTGGACATAGTGGGACAGCTCTGGGCGTAACTTGGGTTGCCTCTTTAAGGATGCTAAAGTATGGATGAGAGAAATGGATACAAGAGGAATTACAGATATATGACTGACAGATGTGATTTATATTAGGTTGAAAGCTCTGATAACTTCAGGTTTTGAGTCTGAAAAAGTAGAAAAGAAGCGATCCCATTAACCTACATGGTAGAGTAGAAGTTTGGCAAAGAGAAGGATTAAGCTGAGGAATCATGAGAAAATTCCCAATTGAATACTGGGCAAGGATATAGGCCTTAGAATATGGAAGACTTGGGTTTGAATCCTAGGTGAGCCATTTACCAAATGTATGTAACAAGTTTCTTAGTTGCCCCAGCCTCCGTTTCTAATCTATGTATTCAGAGACACTCAGTCATGTCCAACTCTTTGCAACCCCATGGACTGTAGCCCGCCAAGCTCCTCTGTCCATGGGGTTCTCCTGGAAGGAATACTGGAGTGGGGTGCCATTTTCTCTTCCAAGGCATCTTCCCCACCCAGGAATGGAATCCAAGACTCTTACATCTCCTGCATTGGCAGGCATATTCTTTACCATTAGCACCACCTGGAAAGCCCTTCTGATCTAGAAAATGAGAGAAATAATAATGATAAAGATTAAATATAATGATATATGCAAATAATACATAAGAATCATACAATAAATACCATTATCACTATCTCTTATAATTCGTGTTATAATAATATCAATATAAAAATAACATTATATTTTGGGATGTGTTTCATTTCTGTTGATTATGACTAAGATGATAACATTCTGGTCATTAGTTCCTTTTAAGCAAGACTTGCAAGGATATTAACCCAGATTTTATATTCAACTCTTTTTGCTATATTTAATCATCAAGACAAATTGCATATTATTTATGTATTTTCCCTGATTTTACAGATCAATACACTAAGGCTCAGAAAGGGTTCTATGTCTAAGATTATACAGCTAGGAATTGGAGCCTACCTAGATCTGACACACTTAGATCAACTTGCTGCAAATAATTCTGAGTTCTTCCCCAAAAAGTCAG
Organism: Bison bison bison; assembly: GCF_000754665.1. Taxonomy (NCBI): domain Eukaryota; kingdom Metazoa; phylum Chordata; class Mammalia; order Artiodactyla; family Bovidae; genus Bison; species Bison bison. The sequence goes on along the minus strand of NW_011494855.1, from coordinate 1,102,666 downwards.
TATAAGATAAAAGTACCATTGTATCACATTGCCAGTTCTCTGATATCTATGCTGAGAGAATAAATTCTGTTTTATAAAAATGTTATTAGCAAATGCCACTGCAATTTTCACAGTGTCTCATGGAATTTTCTAGTGCTGGACAATGTTCCACTCAAGGCCTGTCTTTGGATGACATGAAGAAAAGTCTTCAGTTCTCAACCATTGACAAATATGGTAAGTATACAGATTCACCAGATTGACTAAGAAAAGTACCCTTGGGAAGGTGATATCTGTTTGATAATGAGGGAGAGAAGATTCTATTTTGTAATAAGTAGAAATGAAGGGTGCTTTGAAAAACATTATAAAAGTGGGAAATTTGCTCTTGTAGGTCATAAGTCTAGTTATCTTTGAGTTTAATAATGTGTGCATAAGTTTTTAAGTGTATGTACAAGTATATGGGAGTGTGTGTACATGTGGAAAAAGTACAACTTTTATGAAAATAATCTACATCTCATGACATTCCAAACATCTTGCTGCCACCTTATTGAGTTCACTTCCTCGAAGCCCCACATCACAGACATACAGGGAAGAGGAGAAAACAAGAGATGAGTTTCCACAATTGCACCATATCCTAGGGAAATGTTTTCTCTTTACCAAGTACCTGTGGGTAAAATGTGAACCCAGCTATTCTCTCAAAAAGCTGGAGAGGAGCTGAGGGTCTGTTTCACTGATGGGATCCATTTTGCAGAGGACTACTTTAGAAAGAATTAATAGAGCTCTTTGAAATAGTTAGCACAGTTCTGTGCTTGCCCCTGGAAGCTAGAGGATGGGCAATAACCGTTATCATCAGCTCCCATATTAAAGTGCCAGGCCTGTGATGTCCTTTCTCCAACCTCTAAGCCTGAGAGGCTCTATATTTTATTGGAATTTTAGCACAATGGGCTCATTTATTCATGGGAACTTCCTTTGACAATATGTAGAACTGAAAAAAAAATGTATGTCAGTTAAATAGATCAGATTTATTACAAGAACTGGGTTTGTGGAAGAATAAATCATGTTATGGTCCTGGCTCTGTGTTATTGATGCCAGCAGACCCTGCAGCTTTGGGATCCTCACCAATGCACTTTGTCTGTAGAGTATCAGTACCTAAGGCATTAGAAAGCCTTTAAGAAATGAAGGGGGAAAATGTTCTGGATAGATACGACAAACTACTTGGGAACATTAAAGAAAGAAACCTTTGTGCTTCTGACTCCCAGAACATGTCTAGAATGCAGCCGAGTGCTTTTCATCGTCGACTTTACGACATAATTGGCCACTCCAGTAACGGAGGAAAATATGTGCTAAGTGTCACATCATCACATTTTTTTATAGATATAATATCGTTTTTTCAAACCTTTACAGATATGACTGCACAACCACAAAATATAGGGCACCCTTTGAAGTGTGTGCTTTGACCAGGAGTCTATCCTTTCTTGGTGGAGTTTCAAAATGAAGCACTTCTTGATCTGTTTCTTAAAGGGATAATACATTGAACAGAATTCCTCAAGATGGAAAAGTCAGACAAAAAAAGATGTAATCATACAACAGTAGGTTTTTCTTATGTGTATATGTACCAGGGGTAGAAGAAAACATTAGGGTGTTTAAATGGAGTGAGAGTCCCAGTTGATGAAAAAGATGTTTTCGTTGTCTCCCACTAGGAACATCACATTGTACAAGACAGAACCCTTTAATTGCCCTCCATTTCCACTTCATAAACCACTTGTGGTACATAACAGCAACTTTATGAACTGTTTCTTCCCCAAAGAACAGGGCTAGAGAATGCAGATAAAATTAAGTACATAGCTGTACTTGAGACCTTTCACCCTTAAGAAACAAAACACGCAAACATGATTCAGTCTTTTCTTACAGCCATGGTCAAATTTCGTTTGGTCCCTCTTAAGTCAACTGATTGCACAAAGACTGTCCCTTCAACTCTGGTGATTATGGTATCAATAATAAATGTCAGCATCTATGTCCTGCTGATTTTGCTACCCATACCCGAAGGCAAGCCTGCCCACACTAGCACGAAGGACGCTCACAATCAGATTTCCACTGGAGCCCTATGGAGAGAGAGGCATGAAGCGTTGTAGACCAGTAAAATTGCATGTGGTACATTAGACAGTTGATTATACAGTAATGAGAGAATTACGAGCTTATTAAAGCATCTATCTATGCCTGGGATGGAGTTGCAGCTTCAGGCTGAATAAAAGGAAATATTTTTGCTCCAAGATACAGATTTTTCACCCACCCAGAGTTAGGATTCAGTAATGTGACTCCCGCTTCCCCTAACTGCAGCTGGCCAGGGCCAGCCCCACTAGCAAAAGGAGCCCTTCAAGCAGCATCAGCAGTGGTGGCTCTGCCTTTCCTGAGAGTTTATGTGCTGCCTAAGAGATGCTGATGGAGACCTTTCTCATGAAAATAAATATGCCCATTGAACTGTGTATCACCAGATGTCTTAATGAAAATGTGGATGGCTGAGTTGGTTTTGAAAACTCAGCTATCAAAAGGGGGCAAAAGCAGCATTAGCTACTGACAAATGTGCCCATTTTCACAGAAACAACGAATGGCTTCCCTGCTCAGAGTGGAAAGGTAACACTGCTTCCCTGGGCACGTCCTACGTTCTCTAGGACCGCGGCCAGATCCTGAGGCACTAGCTCGATTTTCTGGACACACCCAGGACTAGTGCTTCACTGAGCATCAAATGCCACTAGAATTCATACATAAGCATTAATGCACACTTAAAAATTGGAGTCTCAGAAAGAAAAGAAAAAACAATCAGAGCCAATCTGATATACAGAATACTCTGCTTTTCTCTATTGCCGTCTATATCTCCCCTTTCCAGCAGTCATCATCTGCTTCTCACTCACTGTGTGTCAGACACTGCTAATTGTCTTATGTGTGTTACCAACTTTTTGGCTAAGTACTTTACTTCTCCCCTTTACAATGAAGAAACTGAGGTTCAGAAAGGTTAACAAAAATCACAGATCTGGTAATAGTGGAGCCAGAGCTCAAACCCAGATTTGCCTGACATGAAGCTCATCCTTTTAGCCATCATGATATACCGCCTTCCTGAATTGTACCCTTCTTTACTCCAAACTGTCACCTGGCCAGCTTGGGTTCACATCAGACTCCCATCATTGATGTTCCTCTGGTCTCAGCTCTCTGTTATCCTTGTAAATTTTGCTTTTGTTTTATAATTGCTTGCCAGCAATGGGCAGGCAGACTCTTTACATGAGCCAGGAGAAGCTGCTTGGCAGCTATGTGTTACACTGGGTGAAGCTGTTAGAAAAATGGGGAGGGGACTTCGCTGGCAGTTCAGTGGTCAAGACTCTGAGCCCCTGCTGCAGGGGGCCTGGGTTCGATCCCTGGTCAGGGAACTAGGATCCCACATGCTGCATGGCACGGCCAAAACATTTAAAACAAAAAAAAGAAAAGAAAAATGGGGAGATGGGCTGAAAGGCTAATAAGTAACATCTGAACTTCTTTCCTGATACAGGCTACGTGTCTGATCCCATGAGCCCGATGCATTTTCATTCTTGCCGGAATAGCGGCAGCTTTGAGGATAGCAGCTGACAGCACTCCACATTTACCTAAGGAGAGTTTTCCTCCAAACTGACAGTAACAATTCCAACCATGGCAGTCGTGCTTCCAATTATAATATCTTACCCTCTAAGGTCTCCTTAAATTGGCTTGCGCATACTGGTCCTATTTAATTCCCTACCACAAGTTGGGCTTTGGATTTGGGGCTGAGGAATGAAATGCAAGAACCAAAACAAAATGTATTTGAAGAATTTTTTTTTAATTTTGTAAATTAAAAAAATAAATTCACGTTGTTGCTTGGAGATGGGGCCTCAGTCCATGGTGGGGACGTAACAATTATTATGTCTTCCTAGACTGAATTAAGTAGACTTGTGTTTGAAAGTCATACAATTGATTTCTTAGAATTGTTCATTTTCTTATCTCATTATGTTACTTCTAGTGCCCAGTTCTGTGATTAAAGATTTTTAGTGGCATACAAAATTGATTCAGAGTGTATTTCATTCCAACAAGACTTACACGAGGTACACCTTTCTTTCAGACATACTGGTAAAAAGAAGTAATGATCTTCAGATTAAGAAGCTCGCAAATATATAGCACAATTATTTGGCCTACTCTCTACATGGTACCAAGTGCTCTGTGCTCTGCCTGAGTGACCTGCTGCTGTCATCACCAAGGTGTCATAAATGCCATCGGTACCATTATGAAAGCAACCCACAAATGCAAAGCTGTCATTCATGCTAGAGTCTGGCCTGGTGCACTGGGAGGATAGCTAAGATGCCTGCTGCCTTCAGAAAATAAGAAATCTGCCCTTCAGTCTCCCAACCAGGGGGACAGGAATACTTCCACCAAACAAAATAGTTTTGCCATTCAGAGATAGACCCGGCAAAATCAAGCCGGAAACAATGAAAATTCAGTGTTATAATTACTGCTTTGCACCTTGGTAAGAGAAATAACATTAGTAAAGGAAGATTGGGCACTCTCTCAATCAGGGTTACTGGATCTCAGAATTATTGGAGGAACTGACTCTCTGTGGGGGCTGTCCTATGCACTGGGAGATTTTTAATAGCTTTCTGGCTTCTCCCCCCTGATGCCAGTAAGAGCTCCTTACATCACAACAATAAAAAATGTCTCCAGACTTTTCTAAATGTGTTTTGGGGGGACAAAATTGCCCCAGGTTAAGAGCCAGTGCCCCCAATCTTGAGATTAGGAGCCTGAAGAGAAATGAGAAGATAGATTCTGACTCTGGCTGGCTGCATTTAGGCAAAACTGCTTTCTCCTCCTCCTTAGTAATGTGCAATCATAGACAAACAGAGCTGAATAAGCACTGATTGCTCCTTCTGTCTGTGGCAAGCTGTTCCATCCTTCCTGACCCCCTAAGAACTAGAAATTATGTTGCTTGCGGGCAATTTCTATCAGAACAGCAACCCCACCTCTAAATCCTTCTGAACATTTTCTTATGACCTGTGGTCACAAAGCTGAAAGCCCCTACATGTACTGAAGAGCTTGGTGACAGCCCAACGAGAATCCAGAGGAGGAAGTAAAAACCATGGTACTTCCAATTAGATTTATCCTTTTTTAGCCCCCAGCCTTTTCATTTTCCCACCCAATTATTCTGGAGTCTCACATACTCTATCCCACCAACCAAGTCGCCAAGGGGCTTAATAATAAGCAGGACCCAAGGAGCCTGAAGTGGCCATACAGGCAAAATACTTTCTGGCAAAGACAGAAAAAAAATGAAGGAAAGGAAGAGGGCTGGTTAAAAAGCACCTGTCTCCACAGCTCTCCCTCTCGTCCTCGGCTCTAGCTGCTTTAGGAAATGAGCCAGCACCAGCCTGGGAAACTTTGGGGCTTTTATGAGTTGAGTTGAAAGGAGTACCTTTGAAAGGTAAAAAGTTTTGAATATATACGTACATACCAATTTTAACTAAAAGATTCGCAGTAGGGGTAATGACGGATGTGGGTCTGATCAGACCTGTGCTGGGTAAAACGGGCATCCTCCCAGGTTCCCACGGAATGGAGGCCAGATCCAGAGGAATGACTGTTCGCTTCTGAAATACCCCTCTTTCAGAGAAGGATTTTCTAGAACAAATTTGTCAAGCTCCCTTTCTTTGTTTCCTCTAACCACCTCCTCTCTCCAGATTACATCTCATGTTGCTGCTTCCCTCTGGCTCTTGTCTTATCAAGTATCTGCAAATAATGAGACTAATGTATCTTGATTTCTGGGAAGGGGGACCTTTTCACAGATGCCAACCTATAACTCACAAAACCTTTTTATTACTGTGCCTTTAACGGGGCCCAGGGATCATCTCAGAGTTGTCTCGAGATCATGGGTTTTTTTTTTTTTTTTTTTCCTCCTTGCTGGAAAAAATGTCTTACTAATTGCTTTCTTTCTATGCTGGTAAAAATGGACTTCTATGATCATGTTTTTGCATGCTTAGCACATTAAAACATTTTTTCCATGTGCATGCAGCACTGAGCTCACTTAGAAGATGTTCAATTAGCCATAATTGTAAGCCAAATTACAGCAGCACCAGGAAAGTGTTATTCCAACACAGTGATTATTTGGGTTAAATTATTTCCAAAGCTGACATTTCCCTGAGAAAGAGGGAAAAATGGGTGCCAGTAGTAGGGAAAAGGGCTAGTGATAGATAATCCATCTGAAATGAAATATCCGATTTCTTTCTCTTTATGCTCTCTGCCTTTCTTGCCTTAATTTTTTCTTTCCTCCTTTCTTTCCATCCTCCTTTCCTCCTTCTCTCCCTCCAACAATAAGCATTAAATTTGGAGTCACTCCGATTTTTTACAAAAGTTGTATGACCTTGGGCAAGTCACTTTACCTACCCTAGCTCATTTGTTATCTGTTTGATGGTGATAATACAAATTATGGTGTAAAGTTGCTAGAAGGATTGCATTGAATATAGAATATAAATATAAACTGCATTGTAGAGTTCCTGCCACACCATAGTCAATATTGTAAATGTTGTTTATTGTTATATTTCATCATGCAGCCAAAGAGCTGTTCTACAGTAGAAGAGCATTAGAAGGGTAGAGATTTTTCTCTCTTGTCGATAACCATCGACATTCCTAAAAAACCCACCTTTGCAAACAGCAAACTGCCAAGCTTAGGCTTCTGAGGCAGTTGGAGTCAAGATCCATCAGCCTTAGACAGTGATGTCTTATTTATACTTGAAGTAAAACCTGAAGAGAAATGAAATTCTTTAAATGAAATATAAGAACCAGAAAGAATTTCCCAAACAAGGGGGCTGATAATTATAAATCTATTTTTCTGAACCCAATAGTGCAGTGGTTAAGAGTCCTCCTGCTAATGCAGGGGACACAGGTGCAATCCCTAGGAAGATTCCACATACCTCGGAGTGACTAAGCCGTGCGCCACCACTACCGAAGCCCGAGCACTCTAGAGCCTGTGCTCCGTAGCAAGAGAAGTCACCACAGCGAGAAGCCCGCGCGCCACAACTACAGAGTGGCCCCATTCGCCACAACTAGAGAAAGGCTGTGTGAGGAAACCAAGACCCAGTACCTCCATAAATCAATCAACAGAAATCTTTTTAAAAGTAGGAAGAATATATATTTATTATCTACTGTGTGACAAGAACTGTTTTAGATGATTTTAAGGGTATTATGACAATTAGTAATAGTTCTTGGAATATCTCTGGAAAGGGAGAATGCTCTTCCTTATTTTTGAAGTGGGTAAATAATGAATCCAAGCTTCTATAGAACAGAATCAGGTTTCAAAACTCAGCTTGTCTTGCACTAGTATCCATGAGTTTTTCACTACATAGTACTGCCTGCACTGTGATGGACAAAAAGGAATAAAAATAACAACATTCAGAATCCAAAATTGTGGTAAAAACAAACAAATCTGCAGTTCTGCAGGCCTGAGGAAAATTTGGGAATTACCCAGGAGAAGTTGCATGGACCCAGAAAAATAAAAAAGCAAACCTTTCTTGATTACTATAGCTTATGATTGCAAAGTCAAGCCAAAAAAAGAAGAAAAAAAAAAATCATCGTTTTCTGTGTTTTAATTATGGAAAAAAGAGGGCTGGAATAATCTCAAGGTTCAAAAAACATACATTGTTATTTTCTAGGCAGAAAGAACCAGAAATGATTGACAGAAGCAAGACTCTCACCACGATAAGCAGGAACAAAAAAGTTATGAGGGCAAAGCACAGCAATTAGGGAAGCCAAGGAGTTTCACATTTTCCTCTCCTCATTAGCACACTGGATAGGGAAAGTGAGGCGAGATGGTATGACCATTACCAGTAAGATTTGAATACTTTATTCCTTCCTAGTTTTGTGTTGCTTGTAGTTACTCAAGCATGCAGACCACAGAGCTCCCCCTGATCAATTCCCTTCCATATTTCAAGAGCCACAAGGGCAAAGATGAGCCATTTGACATTTGCAATCCCTTCACAGGGGATCAGTTGAAGGCTCAGCTGCTGCTGTAACCGACAGTGGTCCAAGACTGTCAGCTCAATTAGCACCATATGCAAAACATGATGGAGAAGCAAAGTTCCTCTCCCTCCTTGGACATCCTACCTTTTAGAAGGCTAACTAGATATAAAAGAGCAGGGGTTGTACATTTCTCCTCAGGCCCGAGATCCAAGGCAGCAAGCAGCCGACCCAGTGGCAGGGTGCTAATTAAATTAGGCCTCTTGAATTAAAACGCTGCCACGGGTGCCAGGCCCTGCTGACGAGGACAGGTCTCCAAAGCACACTCGGTCTAACTTTATGTTTAATTAGTGCGATAAAAAGAATACCATCTCAAATATCTATCTTTTAAGCAATGGACTCATATGCAGGAAAAGGTATCTTCACCATCTTTAAAGAAGGTTTTGAAGCTCACTAATTTCACAAACTTCCATCTCTTCTTTTATCTCAACTAATCAGGAAAGGGTGATTCCAGCAAGACCACGAAATGCAATAAAAATAATTTGAATTTTGGTTTGCCCTTCAGTTTTTACTCATAATAATCCATGGTCTGCTTAACAACACTTCAGAAATTAATCCACAGTGAAGAGTGTCAGGTTCTTCTTTCAGAGGAAATTTTTTTTTTTTTTTTGCCTTCCTTAAACTCAAATTAGTCAAAGAGAAAAGAATCAGTGTCAGAACTGAGGATAATTTGAGATGAGAAGAATAAACATAAATGGGACACTGGATGATGTATGTTTACCCTGTACCAGGTATGAAATTACAGGAACCTGAATAGCACAGAGCATTCTCAAACTGTGGTGTTTGTCAGAATCGGTGGAGAGTTCATTCAAATGCAGATTCCTGGGCCCCAACCCAGAGCTTTAGAATCAGAAGTCTTGGAGTGGGACCCCGAAACATGCATTTCCAAGAAGTTCCCTGGAAACTTGATGCTGCTGGTGCCAGGATGATGCTTTGAGAAGCATTGGCATTTTGGTAAAGGGCATGAGCTTTTGAGTCAAGCATAGGTGAAAGTCTAGTTCAGTCCCTCACTGTGTGTGTGACCTTCCATAGGCAGGTTACTCTGTCCCTTTGATCTTCAGATTCCCCATCTATAACGTGGAGACGATGATTATTACCTCAAAGAGAGGATTAAGTAAAATAATGCAGGAAAGTCACACATCACAGTGCCAGGCACATAATAAGTGTTCCATAGCAACTGACCATGCTTAATATAACATGACTGAGAGAGAAATCAACCAAGCACCAAGGGGGAATCATTTACTTCCTGGATGCTAATTAAAGGATTATGGTTTGAGAGAATTTAAGTGTCTGTGAGAGAAGTAAATCCTAAATTAGCATCCTATAATCAAGGCTATATAACAAAATGAATATGAAAATAATATAAAAAGCACAACATGAATACAATTATAAAGTGCAGTTAAATGTAAACAATTAATTACTAATGTCTCCAAGGAACATGTATTAGGCTCCTCTTTTGTGTTACCTCAAATTTTGGTCCCACCTATGCCATTGGCTACTGTGTCATCCATCACCATGGCCAACTTTCTGTGGGCACAACTTGACCACACCTTGCCTTGTACCCCTCAGATCACTGCCATGGCACACTCCTGTTATCCAAAGGAGAGATGTTCCAAGTTCTTGAGGTCTTTGCAGGTCACCTTGGCAGTCAACACTTGGGGACGTATGGAGTAAACTTTTGACAAATAGGGATCAGTGCCAAGGAATAAGTTCTCCTTTCTCCACCACATCACAAACGTCCTGAGGCACCGCCAGTCTTAGTGTCTCAGAGGACAATTCAATGAGACTAACCATCAGGTGCCCTTGATTGCAGACAGTGTCAGCTCAACTGCATTGTAGAATTGGCTCTTCCTCCCAGCTTCCCTTCCTCACTCTTGCTTCCATGGAATTGCATTTCCTAAAGAAACAGTACTACCTGAGGTTTAGGCTTGGGCTCTGCTTTCTGCTTATTTAACTTATATGCAGAGTACCTCATGTGAAATGCAGGGCTGGATGAATCACAAGCTGGAAGATTACTGGTACTGTGGCCACAGGACTGGAGAAGGTCAGTTTTCATTCCAATCCCAAAGAAAGGCAATGCCAAAGAATGTTCAACCTACCACACAATTGCACTCATCTCACATGCTAAAAAAACAATGCTCAAAATTCTCCAAGTGACGCTTCAACAGTACGTGAACCAAGAACTTGCAGATGTTCAAGCTGAATTTAGAAAAAGCAGGGGAACCAGAAATCAAATTGCCAACATCCATTGGATCATTGAAAAAGCAAGACAGTTCCAGAAAAACATCTACTTCTGCTTTACTGACTACACCAAAGCCTTAACTGCATGGATCACAACAAACTGTGGAAAATTCTGAAAAAGATGGGAATATCAGACCACCTTACCTGCCTCCTGAGAAATCTGTAGGCAGTTCAAGAAGCAACAGTTAGAAGTGGACATGGAACAACAGACTGGTTCCAAATTGGGAAAGGAGTACATCAAGGCTGTATATTGTCACCTTACTTATGTAACTTATATGTAGAATACATCATGTGAAATGCTGGACTAGATGAAGCACAAGCTGGAATCAAGATTTCAGGAAGAAGTATCAATAACCTCAGATATGCAGATGACACCACCCTTATGACAGAAAGCGAAGAGGAACTAAAGAGCCTCTTGATGAAAGTGAAAGAGGAAAGTGAAAAAGCTGGCTTAAAATTTGAAATTAAGAAAATTAAGATGATGATATTTGGTCCCACCACTTCACAGCAAATAAATGGGGAAACAATGGAAAGAGTGGCAGACTTTTTTTTCTTGGACTCTAAAATCATTGCAGATGGTGACTCCAGCCATGAAATTAAGAGAACTTGCTCCTTGGAAGAAAACCTCTGACCAACCTAGACAGCATATTAAAAAACAGAGACATTACCTTAACCACAAAGGTCCATCTAGTCAAAGCTATGGTTTTTCCAGTAGTCATGTATGGATGTGAGAGTTGGACCATAAAGAAGGCTGAGTGTCAAAGAATTGATGCTTTTGAATAGTGATGTTGGAGAAGACTCTTGAGAGTCCCTTGGACTGTAAGGAGATCAAACCAGTCAACCCTAAAGGGAATCAACCCTGAATCTTCGTTGGAAGGACTGATGCTGAAACCACAATACATTGGCCACCTAATGCAAAGAGCCGACTCATTGGAAAAGACCCTGACGCTGGGATAGATTGAGGGCAGAAAGGGAAAAAGGGTGACAAAGGATGAGATGATCAGATGGCATCACCAACTCAATGGACATGAATTTAAGCAAACTCCAGGAGACGGTGAAAGACAGGGAAGCCTGGTGTGCTGCAATCCATGGGGTCACAAAGAGTTGAACACAATTAGTGACTGAACAACAGCAATAGCTTTCTAGAGTGACCAAGGTAGGATAGACAGCATGCAAATAAATGAATTTTGACTGCTAGTTACTCTTAGTAAGGAGTGGTTTGTGGAATGATGGAGTGAGCAATTGGATAATTAAATGGGAGTGAGAATGAAATTAACAAAGAAGTAAAGGGATTCAGTAGTCTGCTGGAGTGAGGTCATTATTTTAGCCTGTTTCTTTCAGCTACTTTGACTCTCCTATTATATTATCTCTGTTAAAAGATAAATCAAGGCATTTAAAAAAATTTTAAGAGAGACTTCCCCAGCTGACCAGGGGTTAAGACTCCGCCTTCAATGCATGGGCTGTGGGCACAATCCCTGTTTGGGGAACTAAGATCTCACTTGCTGCCAGGTGTGGCTAAAAACATTTAAAAATAAATAAAATAAAAATAAAAACAGAGAAATGGCCAACAATACTTTAAAAAAGAATTTAACATTTCTTTGAGCAAAATTCATTCACAGTGGGCAGTGACCAATTGGGAGTAGTTAGGAGTACTCTCGGAGAAGGCAATGGCACCCCACTCCAGTACTCTTGCCTGGAAAATCCATGGATGGAGAAGCCTCATGGGCTGCAGTCCATGGGGTCACTAAGAGTCGGACACAACTGAGCGACTTCATTTTCACTTTTCACTTTCATGCATTGGAGAAGGAAATAGCAACCCACTTCAGTTTTCTTGCCTGGAGAATCCCAGGGATGGGGAAGCCTGGTGGGCTGCCGTCTATGGGGTCGCACAGAGTCGGACACGATTGAAGCAACTTAGCAGCAACAGCAGCAGCAGCAGCAGCAGGACTACTCTATCTGCAGGAACCAGAGGTAAGACTTACGGAAAAGAAACAGGAACAAAGAAAAACAATTGTTTGATTGGCTTCAGCTCAAGTGTTTGCCTTGGTTAGGAAAGCCTAGCCAGTTGTTTGTGATAGGTTGTCCTTAGATTTTGATTTCTTAACCTTGAGGCATTTACAGGTTTAGGTTCTGCATTGCTTAAGTAGGTTGCTAAGGCATTAGAACCACCTAAGTCTAGTGGCTTCCTTGTTTAATTAATTTAACACTGTTTTCACTCTGTCACAGTTTCTTTTTTAATGTGTGGGATGTGGTACTTAGCACTACTATGTTTGATTATGCCCTTTGTAAGTAACCCTGTCATCAGCAAAACTATTACTGTGTTGCTAGGGACTTGCTAACTTCCCTCTAAATTCCTGTAAGCTGATTTTTTTCCCCTTTCCCTCTTTGGTTGTTATTATTTCTCTCATTCTACCAATCTGCTTACTAATTTTTTTACTTTATTAGTATGTTACTATTTAGCCTTCTCTTCATTACTGCTATTCTTTTTCCTCCCTAGTTGTGTGTTCTGTGTCTCTGCAAGCTGGAAATGACTTTTTACATGACCTTCTGGAACTTCTGTCTTTTACATGAAAACGACCAGCCTCCTGGCATTGCCAGGAGGGTACTAAACTCCAAAACAAACTCTGTCTCTATGGTGCTTCTTGTTCTTTCAGTTTAAGCACCTCGAACCCCTTGCTTGGAGATCTAATGAATGAAATGCTCTGTCATTGTTTTTCCTTTTAACTCTTCAATGCTTATTAAAAATGGACTTCACGTATTTTTTCAATACCAGTCCCAAAAGAATAAGAAAGCAAAGCTCAGATTTTTGTTATTGCAGAGTCCCATCTACCATATTATAGTTCCCGCTTTAGTACAGTGATTGCTTGCCCATCCTTCAAGCCATAGCTCTTCACATAGACAACATGGAAGTTGAATGAAAAATGAACAAAATAGGGCTGGTTGAGAATGGCACCAGATTAAAGGCAAAGACCGGGATGAATAGCAATGTAATAAAGACATAGGCTTCTTAGTCTACCACTCCACTCTGCAGAACCCCAAATATCCAGGTTTTTTGACATCCACATTTTCACCAAAAATCTTCCATCTACGTGTTACAAAGGCAATGCATTTTGGGGGCAAATTCAACTTATCAAATCTGTGCAAAGTAAGCACATTTTTTTAAAAAATTCCAGCAATTAAAATAATTGGCTAGCTAAGAAAAGACTGTCCTAGTTAATTGGTCTCCACTGAAGAAACATTAGGCTTAAGGGAAAATGTATGTTAATAGAAGTAATAAGTTATTAATACAAATGGAAATTCTGCAAAATGTAAAATAGTGAGTTGTGAAAACTGTTCAAGTTGCTTGCTAAAGCTAAATTAGTTTGTTCCTTTTTCCTGCACTATCCATTAAGCTGTTAATTGATTTAAAATATTAATAGAGTTCAAGAATCACAGAGAAACACTTCCTTATTTGCAGTTTTTCTGTCAGATGTCTTACTACTGTATCAAAAATGATTATCCATAGTACCAGCATATGCTGCAATTAATCAAAGCCATATGCACAGCAAACAGGAGTGTTTACAAATGTTCTCAGAGTTCTTAACTTCGTTAAAAAACAGATCCTCTATCTCCTTATAATTTTAAATGATCTGCCTTAAAAGTCATGTTTTCTTTCATTTTTACAGACTCCATTTTATAGGGTTCATTTTGCCTGTGGTGCTAATTTATGGTGTTTATTTGTAAACCTGGCGTTAATAACTATCAAAAAACCCACTTTGCATAAAGGGAGCTGTTAGTTGTGTCTCCAAAGGGAAGATGCCTGCTTTCTGTCCCCTCATGCAGCTACCTGTCACCCTGCTGGGCCACTCAAGGGTTTTATGATAGAGTATAAAGCAGGCAAATGAGTGTTTGTTTGTTTGTTTTGAATCATTTCTTAGGGCTTTGTTGCACACTGCCTATGGAGAACTAGGATAAGCCTTGAGGGTGCCACACAGAGCCCCTTTTCCCCAGGCTTTTTAAAAAATTTTTATTTAATTGTGTATTTTTGAGTGTGCTGGGTCTTCGTTGCTGCACGGGCTTTTCTCTAGTTGTGAAGAGTGGGGGCTACTCTCTACTTGTGGTGTGTGTGGGCTTCTCACTGCGGTGGCTTCTCTTGTGGGGCACAGGCTCTAGGGGCAAAGGCTCCAGGGTGCACAGGCTTCAGCAGTTGCCACACATGGATGCAGTAGGTGAGGCCCCTGGGCTCTAAAGCACAGGCTCGATAGTTGTGACACATGGGCTTAGTTGTTCCGTGGCATGTGGGACCTTCCTGGACCAGAGATGAAACCTGTGTCTCCAGCATTGGCAAGTGGATTCTTTACCACTGAGCCATCCAGAAAGCCCTCTCACTCTTTTAAGGCCTGGTCAGAGACAGAAGCAACATCCTCCTTCATACCCTGTGGTCTCTAGGCCTTACCCTAGTTTCCACTCTGCTATTTTTTTTTAACTTATTTTAGATAGTGATCAATTCCTTTGAATTTACACAACAGTGTACAGGGAAGTCCTATATATTCTTCACCCAGTCTCCCCCAGTGAAATACCTTGCTAACCACAGTGCAATATCAAACCTGGAAATAGACATTGGTCTATTCCCCTTTTTGTTCTTAAAATATTTTAATTTTATTTTATTTCTTGACAGGAAAGTAAGATTTATTGATGGGTATGAGTAAGAAGGGGACAGTGCCAAGGCTTTCCTGAGTGCAGGACCTGCCGTTTGACCAGGGGATGTATTTGACCCCAAAGTCATCCAGGCTGAGCCATTTTTCTGCCACCAAGTTTCTGCCACAGAACTTGAACTTGGACTGGACAAACCAGCACAGTTGGCTGAATAGGCTGCAAGGTCTACCCCCCTTTTTAAAGGGGCCTGTTACTTAACTCTGAGTAGAAAGAGGCCAGAGCTTGTCTCCTTTTACCAGCCAGTAGACGAATTGCAAGAGAGTGAAAAAAAATTTTAAACTGAGGTACTCAAAAGGTAGAATACTTCTTTGCTTCTGTACTAGGAAGTTTTATACAACTTAGTTGTTTCCTTGACCCATCTGTGAACTCTTCCTTGAAGTTGAAATAGGGGGGAAAATACCACTAACAAGAGCATTACAATTTTAAATGCCACTAAAAAGAGCATTACAATGTTAAATGCTGATAACAACAGCATTGCGATTTAAAAATCTCTTCACAACCATTTTAAGACAATTGTGTTAAGCTATCATTTAAGAAGCTACAGTTGTAGAAAAATTTAGTCTCAATTGCTAGTATCTTCATAGTCAACCCAAATCTTATTCTTGGGAATTTTTAACTATGCATATTTGAAAAAATATATTCTCTTACTTCACAATTAGATGAGATAATTATTTGAAGATTATATCAAAAGTCTGCCTCTTGTAATATAGGGACTTGCTTCTTTAAAGGACTTTCTCACTACAGTACAACTGAAACCTGAATAAAATTAAAATTTTTACTGTAATGCTGAACTTGCAGGGAATAAGGAAACACTTTAGAAAAAGGTGAGCAAAAAACTTCAGTGATCATGTAAGCAAAATGGGAGAATAAGGATGCCCTGAGAGCAGTGGGATATTAGTACTAAGATTGGTGATTAAGCCTTGTACCAATGAGGGGGAAATTTATTAAAAATTGGCACATTAAATTGGACCCTGAAAGAATTATTCTCAAACTAAAATTAACTCAGTACTGACAAATAAATGAGAAATAAACCACCAAGAAGAAAAATTAACAGAAATAATTAACTAATAGTTGCAGACACTAAAGATATCAGATGTTAGAAGAATCCCTTTCAGAATACAAAGTAACTATGTGTATCAGATCAGATCAGTCGCTCAGTCCTGTCCGACTCTTTGCGATCCCATGAATCGCAGCATGCCAGCCCTCCCTGTCCATCACCAACTCCCGGAGTTCACCGAGACTTACATCCATCGAGTCAGTGATGCCATCCAGCCGTCTCACCCTCTGTCGTCCCCTTCTCCTCTTGCCCCCAATCCTTCCCATCATCAGAGTCTTTTCCAATGAGTCAAACTCTTTGCATGAGGTGGCCAAAGTACTGGAGTTTGAGCTTTAGCATCATTCCTTCCAAAGAAATTCCAGGGTTGATCTCCTTCAGAATGGACTGGTTGGTACTTAAAAAAATCCTAAAAATAAAATGACACAAAGAGTGAAAAAATTAGCAAGCAGCATAAGACCATCAAAAATAAATAGACAGATTTGCAGTTTTGTAGTTAAAGGAGAGGGTGTTGAAGTAGATAGTACAATCACATGCCTCATGGTAAAATGAAGAAATAGGTGTAATGTTGGTAGGAAACATCTGGTGGGTTGGGAGATATGCTGAATAATAAATGACAATATCATTGTGCATCTATCTTTTCATGTATGTTTAAATTTGCTTTGCTGTTATAAGAGAGTTTGCTATCTTAATACTATTGATGATTATTACCACTGTAGTATTATCCCAGGGTTTTATCATGGAGTTTCATAGATGCTTTCTCCTCTTTAAATGTTGATAGAGGTGACATAAATATATATACCTTAGGTTTTTTGGCATGTTTCGAAATTTAGTTTCTGTATAAGTTGTTTTTATACTTCTTTTTTTCCCTGCCCTGTAGTCAATTGTGTTTCCTTCTTATTTTATGCCTATTACAGAAAAACATCAGAATAGTTTTTGTGCATACCAGTGACTTATACCAAATAGTTAGTTTTCACAACTTCATATCACTTTTTAGCTAGCGTTAGCTTAAACAATTCATTTTGAATATTTCACAATCAGTATCTATTGTTATAGCTCAATGTTTCTCAATATGCTTTACTATAGAGATGATTGGACTTCCCTGGTAGTCTAGTGGTGAAGACTCTGTGCTTCCACTGTAAGGGACACAGATTTGATCTCTAGTCAGGGAACTAAGAGGCTTCCCAGGTGGCACAGAGGTAAAGAAACTGCCTTCAACACACAAGATGCAGGAGCCTCAGGTTCAGTCCCTGGGTGGGAAAGATTCTTTGGAGGAGGAAATGGCAACCCAGAAAAATTCCATGGACAGAGGACGCCGGTGGGCTACAGTCCATGGGGTGGCAAAGAGTTAGTAGGAATGTACTGCGTGTCAACTGCATGACTCAGTAGGAATGTACAGGAAACTAAGACCCTGCACGCCACGTGGCTCGGCAAAAAAAAAAAAAAAGATGTAGGAAAAAAAGGAGAGAGAGAGATGAAAAAGGCTTACTGATGGACTTTACATGGAATATAAAACAAACAGATGACAAGTTTTTGTGGAAAAAAAATGCACAGGTAGACTTGGATTAAAGACTAAATACAACATTAAGAAATGAAAAATAAAATTGTTGAATGGACAAGTACAGTGAATGCATTAAAAAGGAGATTAGATAAACAGAAAAGAACTGGCAGATAGCTCTGAAGAAATTACACAGAATATAACCTTAAGGAACAAAAGGTAGAAAAAATAAGGAACAAAAGGTAGAAAAATCTCAAAACTCTTGTGCTCATCTGTAAAATAAAAATTAAACTGCAGTCATTCCTCGAGGTCCATCCATCCATCCATGTTGCTGCAAATGGCAAGATTTCATCTTTTTATGGCTGGATAGTATTTCACTGTGTGTGTATATATATATATACATCACATCTTATTTATCTATTCATGTTGATGGATACTTAGGTTGTTTCCACATCTTGGCTGTTGTAAATACAGTGATGAACATAAGAGTACAGATATCATTTTCAATTAGTGTTTTCATGTTCTTTGGATAAGGACCTAGAAGTGGAATAGCTGGGTCATATGGTAGTTCTATTCTTAATTTTTTGAAGATTCTATACTGTTTTCAACAGTGGCTGCATAAAAACTAATAAACACACAAAAAATGAACAAACCAAACAAAAACAAACATAGATACAGAGTAGTGATTATCAGAGGGGAAGGGGTGGGAGGGGGAAGGGAATGAATAAAGGGACTCAACTTTATCCTTTTGGATGGATAAGTTTTAGAGGTGAGTGTATTATAGGGTATATACAAAAAGTAAAAATATAACATTATCACCTTAAAGAAAAACGCACAGTGTAAAAATTATGAGTTAAGTCTTATCCAGGGTACTTACTGAGGACTATAGCCCAGGAAACAATCTTTTAGTAGCTCTGAGAGGACCACTCTGAAGAGATACGGCTGAAGTCAGTATATATATGAATTTTGGAGCTGGGAAATATGTATAATCAAGCGTGTGTGTGTGTGTGTGTGTGTGTGTGTGTGCTCAGTCGCATCAGTGGACACCCGATGGACTGTAGCCTGCCAGGTTCTTCTGTCCATGGGATTCTCCAGGCAAGAATACTAGAGTGGGTTGCCATGCCCTCCTCCAGGGGGTCTTCCCCACCCAGGGATCGAACCTCAGTCTCCTGCAGTGCAGGTGGATTCTTAACTGATGAACCACTGGGGAAGCCCATAATCAAGCATACATTTTGGTAAGAGGTTACTGTTAATTACAGAGAACAGTTCATCTCAATTTAATTATTTTAGTGCTTTTTTTATGTATGAGAAGCTGAAAGAATCTGGGGTCACTGAAGTTCTTCCTTAGATATGCATCTTAACTATGAATTCCCCTTAGGGTGTTCTGTCAGTGGGTGACTGCAATGGGTTGTGACTTAACCCTTTGTGTATTGGATGATGAGCAACACTCCGCTCTTTTTGTTTATAAAACTTATATAATGTTATAAATAAGTGTTATCAATTTATAAAATACAGTCATACCTTAGTATCTGGGTTTCCAGGACCCTCCTTTGGACACCAAAATCCAAGGATGCTCAAGTCCCTTATATAAAATGTTATAGTGTTTGCATATAATCTGTGTACATTCTCCCATATGCTAGTCATGTCCAGCTCTTTGCGACTCCATGGGTTGTAGCCTGCCAGTCTCCTGTGTCTGTGGGGATTCTCTAGGCAAGAATACTAGAGTAGGTTGCCATGCTCTCCTCCAGGGAGATCTTCCTGTCCCACGGATCATCCCAACCAAGGTCTCCCACAGTGCAGGCGTATTCTTTACCATCTGAGCCACCAGAGAAGCCCAAATCATCTCTAGATTGCTTATACTACCTAACACAATGTAAATGCTATGTAAATAATTATAAATAAAATGTAAATGCAGTGTAAATAGTCGCCAGTGCATGACAAATATATGTTTTGCTTTTTGAAACTTTCTAGAATTAAAAAAAATGTAAATTTTTGATCTGTCTTTGAGTGAATCCACAAATGTAGCACCCATGACTACAGATGGCCAGCTCTACCTGCCCTATCTTATGTCTACCACTAGATTTTACTTAATGGGAACAATGCAAGGTAAATGGGGTAATAACCCATAAGTGGAAACCACTATTATATACCAAAAAGTTAGAATGGAGACTACCTTTGTCCCTTTCCATCTCTTTGCCTCAGATTGAAATTGAAAGTGTTAGTCGCTCATTCACGTCCAATTCTTTGTTATCCTATGGACTGCAGCCCAGCAGGCTCCTCTGTCTATAGAATTCTCCAGGCAGGAACACTGGAGTGGGTTGCCATTACCCTTTCTTGAGGATCTTCCTCACCCAGGGATCGAACCCAAGTCTCCTGCATTGCATTGCAGGCCGATTCTTTTCTGTCTGAGCCACCAGGGAAGCCCTCAGATTATCCTTATATAATTCTGTTTTCTCTTTGTTGGTGCTCCTCACACCATTCTTGTTCATTATACTCTGATTTTCCCTGGACATAACTGTTGAGAGTCAGGGTGAATATAATCTATGATGTAGCCCTGCCCCGATCCCTTAGAATCAACAGAGATACCTGTTTTCCAGGTCTGGACTGGACAGATGTGGAGTTCTTTATCATACTGGTTAGAGGCACTCAGTTGAGAGGTTATCCCTTGACTGGGGTGGCTCAGGGTTCTCGACCCTTTCACACTGAGCCTTAGGAGACACATGGGCTAGGTATTGCCAGAAGCACTGGTTCTACTGAGAACTGGCACTCAGCTCTCCATGACTGTCCAGAGGCTAAGTAAGTAAGTGTTAGTCGCTCAGTTGTGCCTGACTCATTGCGACCCCATGGACTGCAGTCCACCAGGCTCCTCTGTCCATAAGATTAAAATCAGCCACAAATCTCCGGAGACTCAGCTTCACAGATTTTGCAGTTTGCAAATAGAGATTAACATTTGAAAACAACAGAAGCTAATTGCTACTGAGAAGCAATCCCCTCTAGAAGAGGCCTCAGTGGTGAAGGGAAGGACTTGTAGACTAATAGGGTATGACTCAAATACAGCCTCTCGGGTGACAGAGAATGATTCCAGCATTATGCTCACAATTATAGTAGTACTGTGTGTCAGAAGCCCTCTCTCTGTGGTGTGGAGGTTAGGATACAGAGTTCTGGCTCAGAGAGTAGACTCAAAAGCAATGGTTCTCAACCCCAGCTGCATGGGAAGTCTCTTTTAAGAAATTGGCACCCATTCCTACTCCCCAGAGAATCTAATGGTCTGGGGGCAGCCTGAATATCAGGAGCTTTCAAAACCCTCCAGTGGGTTCTAATATGCAGCCCAGGTGGAGAACCTTTGAGAAGGGTGGTTCTCATACTTCAGTGTGCATCAGTGTCACCTGGTGGGTTTTTTAAAATATGATCTGAACTCTGGGCACAAAAACTGGTCCCTGGTTTGGCAACCTCAGCATCATGTGGGGATTTGTTAGAAATACAGATTTTCAGGTGCCTTGCAGCTCTAATGAACTGAAAACTCTAGGAGTGGAACCCAGGAAATTCTAACTAAAAGGCCCTCCAGGTGATTGTAATTCAAAGATAAACTTTGAGAACTTCTGCTCCAGATGGGGCCATCTTTTTCCTGGGTTAAACCCCATTTGTGACACTTCCCAGCTTTATGACTTGAATATGTTACTTCCTCTTTTTGTTTCTCCATTTCATCAATAAAATGGGGCTAATAGGAACTATTAGCATTGTGAGGCTTAATGAGTAAAAAAATTGAAGAGTAAAAGAAGAAAATGAGTAAAGTAGTAAACGTATAATGTGTTAAGCTGTGTTATACTGATTTAGTTTATGCTTCTGAAATCACATTTACAGTTTACCTTTTAAAGTCAATAGTTCCTCAAAATTGAGATCTGTGGGGCCAAGCCTTGAGTCCAAATAGTAATCACCTCAGGAGATTTTTTATGTCCTCATCCCTGAGTCTCACCCCCAGAGGTTTAAAAATTCTCCTTGGAGGAATTCTAATGTGCAGCCAAATTTGAGAATCAGTGATTCAGACTTGAGTTTGTTAAGCTGACTTATATATGCATAGATAGGTTTATAATTTATTGAATTCTACTGCAGAGTTCTGTGCTTAGTAGGGAGTCACTAATAATATGCTTAGTTCAATGGGGAGAGTTTCCATTCATTTTCAAAGATTTTCTCTTCTTTAATCAATGAGAGGTGTATGTGTGTGTTTGCGAGCATGCATGTGTGTGCATAAATTAACTAGTACGTGGTATTTCTGCCGTCTCTAACCACAGACCTTTGTATTCTCAGTGGGGATTGTAAACAGGCAATGACAGACCTTGGGACATCTGTAATTCAGACAGCCAAAATGTTTCAAATAAGCTGCATTTGAAAACTTGTATTTCAGGGTTTGCAAAGCAAGAGCAAAATTAGCTGCTCTAAAAACCAAAACCAAAAAAAAAAAAAAAAGACCATCAAGTTTTAGAGAGTGAATTTGATTAGAAATTGGGATTCTGCATCTCTAACAAGAAAATCTGACTAACGAGGGACAGCATTGTGAAGTGAAATAAGCTCTAGACTAAAGATGGGAGTTGTAATCCTGTTTTGACCCTCACCAGGGTGTAGCCTATGGACTTCCCTCATAGCTCAGTCGGTAAAGAATCTGCCTGCAATGCAGGAGACCTGGGTTCAATTCCTGGGTTGGGAAGACCCCCTAGAAAAGGAAATGGCAATCCACTCCAGTACTCTTGCCTGGAAAATCTCATGGACAGAGGAGCCTGGTGGGCTACAGTCCATGGGGTCGCAAGAGTCGGACATGACTTAGCCACTAAACCACCACCACCATCAGGGTGTAGCCTAATCCTCAGACCCACTGGGTCTCTGTTTCCTCAGTCTGGTATCTACAGAGGTCCTGGAGGAACCTTTGCTCTTTTGGGCCCCTATTACCTCTAATATTTTATGAAGATAATGACCATTTTTTTCTTCACTCCACAAATTCAGATACTCCTGCATCCTGCTGCTGCTGCTAAGTCGCTTCAGTCGTGTCCGACTCTGTGCGACACCATGGACTGCAGCCTACCAGGCTTCTTCGTCCATGGGATTCTCCAGGCAAGAACACTGGAGTGGGTTGCCATTTCCTTCTCCCTGCATCCTAGCAACGTCAATTAAATTTCGACTTAAAAATTTCAGGATAACACGTAACAGTATTACCTCTGCATTTTAGTCCGTTAGTCATCCTTTTACTGATATTTCTTGAATATGCACCATATCCAGACATTGCTTCTGGCACAGGGATTTGAACATGGACCCTAGCAGACCACGCCTGTTCACTCATGGAGCTGACATTCTATTGCAGAACAAGTCAGCCTATGTTACAGGAAATGTAATTATCACAAGTCTACAGTTCCTTTCCCTTTCCTCACAACATCTCATATTTGCATTCTAACAGATGTACCAGAGAAGATGGCAATGGTATGGAAGAAGGGCTTGAAAACCTGGCTAAAATGAAGCTTTTTAATAATAGTCTTAAAAAGAGAGGACGATTGTAATAAATCATCTTACTCCACAGAGGAGTTAAAGGGAAATTAGGTCATTTGTGCTAGTTGTTTCCTAACTTTTTCTATTAAGCCATATTTTTTTGTTTTTGTTTTGCAATATTTGCCTTATTTTTTTATTTTTTAATATAAATTTATTTATTTTAATTGGAGGCTAATTACTTTACAATATTGTATGGTTTTGCCATACATTGACATGAATGTGCCACAAGTGTACACGTGTTCCCCATCTTGGACCCCCCTCCCACATCCCTCCCCAAACCATCCCTCTGGGTCAGCCCAGTGCACCAGCCCTGAGCATCCTCTATCATGCATTGAACCTGGACTGGCGATCCATTTCACATATGCTAATATACATGCTTCAATGCCATTCTCCCAAATCATCCCACCCTTGCCCTCTCCCACAGAGTCCATAAGCCTGTTCTATACACCTGTGTCTCTTTTACTGTCTCGCATACAGGGTTATCGTTACCATCTTTCTAAATTCCATATATGTGCGTTATTATACTGTATTGGTGTTTTTCTTTCTGGCTTACTTCACTCTGTATAATCGGCTCCAGTTTCATCCACCTCATTAGAACTGATTCAAATGTATTCTTTTTAATGGCTGAATAATACTCCATTGTGTATATGTACCACAGCTTTCTTATCCATTCGTCTGCTGATGGACATCTAGGTTGCTACCATGTCCTGATTATTATAAACAGTGCTGCAATGAACATTGGGGTACACATGACTCTTTCAATTCTGGTTTCCTCAGTGTGTATGCCCAGCAGTGGGATTGCTAGATCATAGAAAGCAGTTCTATTTCCAGTTTTTTAAGGAATCTCCACACTGTTTTCCATAGTGGCTGTGCTAGTTTGCATTGCCACCAAAAGTGTAAGAGGGTTCCCTTTTCTCCACACCGTCTCCAGCATTTATTGCTTGTAGACTTTTGGATCGCAGCCATTCTGACTGGTGTGAAATGGTACCTCATTGTGGTTTTGATTTACATTTCTCTGATAATGAGTGATGTTGAGCGTCTTTTCTTGTGTTTGTTAGCCATCTGTATGTCTTCTTTGGAGAAATGTCTGTTTAGTTCTTTGGCCCATTTTTTGATTGGGTTGTTTATTTTTCAGGAATTGAGCTGCAGGAGTTGCTTATATATTTTTGAGGTTAATTATTTGTCAGTTGCTTCATTTGCTATTATTTTCTCCCATTCTGAAGGCTGTCTTTTCACCTTGCTCATAGTTTCCTTGGTTGTGCGGAAGCTTTTAATTTTAACTAGGTCCCATTTGTTTATTTTTGCTTTTATTTCCAATATTCTGGGAGGTGGGTCATAGAGTATCCTGCTGTGATTTATGTCCGAGAGTGTTTTGCCTAAGCCATATTTTTGAAAACTAAAATATCTGTAGTATATGGGGCAGTGAGGGTTTAGGGAGTTTCCGTGAGGATTAGTCTACATAGTTATAGATATTGACTGCTTTTCAAGACACAGTCCTCAGGCAAAATTTGGCAGGCCACCTTTCTTTGTAAATAAAGCTTTAGTAAAACATAGCCACACCCATTTGTTGACTACCCACACTCATTTGTTGAGTAGTTTTGAAATACTTAGAATCTGCAGAACCTGAAATAGATACTATCTGTTTGGAAAAATTGTGCTGAAACTGCTCTTTAGCACTGAATTGCTATGGGAGCACACTTGTTTTCATGATTGTGTACTCGGACACACTCAAGAGGCACACTTTCTTCCTTAGGAACAGGTAGGCATTGTCCTAGGACTCTGACTCCTTCCTTGAGACATCCCCAGGCTGCATGACCCACTCATTTATTTTTCTATCAGACATCATCACTGTTGTAGCATGTAACCAAAACACATTTTACACATTAATAGAGATTTTTGCAATCACTTGTGATGGCTGCCACACCTTGTCCTTTACACCAGTGCTCTTTAAATATTTTTGCTCACTAACCACTAAGGGAGCTTTGAAAAACTGTCAGTCCTCTCTTACACATTTTTTACACTGACAACAAGGCATTTTCATAAATCTGAATAATAGATACAGACGTAATTTCTAGCATGTTATAAAATGGACTGTTTTAAGATGAAATGGTCACATCTCTTTTCTAAATGTATTTTAAAAACTGAAATGCCATCCCAATCTGATAGCACCTTTATCCATGTAATGGATGCTATGGCGTGCCACCCTGGTATACACTTTACAGCCGACACATTTATTCTGCCTGGAGCGGGTCTGCTACTGGCACACATCTGAGTCTTCCACCAGAAGTGGTTTTGATGAAAGGCAGATACCTATTCAAAGGTTGTGGTCCCTCCTGGGAAGGCAGCCACATCCAGTGACTGGTTCATTGTGGGGACTCAGAGACGTGGCCCTGTTGCCTTCACTCTTCCATCGGAGCTCCAGAGCACCCATGGGATGGATATAGCCCCTAGGGCAACTGTACCACAACCCCCCTTTGCTTTCAACCCATTCCTGCTTCCCTCTCCTATACCCTCCTCCCAAAGCTTAAGCCCATCCCAAAGTACAACCCAATAAGACTTGTTGGGGGCCGGCGTGAGGCACTCCGCCCATGACAAAGGTCATGAGGAAGGAGGCTTGACATACGCAAAGGTGGGATCGAGCCTCAGGAGTCCCCCTGGAAATTCTTGAGCGTCTACCCCCATAACCAGAGCCTGCCTACTTTACCACTTTGTGCTCTCCCCTACACCTCTGACTTTACGGGGGGCTGTCTCCCACCACCTCTTTCGGAGAAGGAGTTAACTTAGAGCTCCAGTTAATAATAATTCCTGGGCGTGACAGGAGTGTTTCAACCTACAAACTCCTCTGAAGGTTCTCTAGCCTGCCTGACAGGCTTGTCCGGCCACATGTGATTGCTCACAGCCTCCCAACTGTGAGAGGCATGAGATGCTTTAAACCTTCTAAAAACAGGTTCTTTAGAGAAGTTAGAAAATTATTAGTATAAGTATAGTGGGCTGATTAGAAAATGTATTGGTGAAGGGTTTTTCATTTGTTGAGCCAATGTTTGTTGCTAAGACTCCACATCCCCTGCCCTTACACACATTAATGAATATATAGAAGAAATAAGTATTAACCTTTGATATTAATCATGTTAGACCTTAGGCTAAGTAAATTCTTTCCTTAAACCCACTACACCCTCACCCTATAGGAATGTAACTTTACTTGGGTGGCGTCTGTTTTAAGAATAATCACCCTTGGAGAAAAAAGTGTTCTGGTTGACTGACCACTGTCACAAGGAAAGGGTCGTAAACTGTCAGCAGGCGCCCCTGGCCAGAAGATGATGTAACACCCCTAAGACCTCTGTATACATTTGTGTGAAGCACCTGACTTTAATAAAAATCAGGACTGATGTCCCCACGTGACTTTTGTATAACATCTCAGTGTATAAAAACAGACTCTGGAAAATAAAGAATTGGGATCAGTTCCTCAAAAGACTGGTCTCCCCATGTCTCTCTCTCTCACTCTGGCTGAGTCTCCATCTGGAGCGTGGAACCTGCCATGCTTACTAATTATGCCTGGGCTTATAAGATCCGACCAGGGAGGCCTCAGTGTCTCCTCTCCTTCGAGAGAACGGACGGATGCCTGCGGCCTACGTAAGTGGTGCAAACTTCTTGTCTTGAAGTTTTATTGGTCTCCCGCGTAAACCAAGCTACTCAGCCTCTTTTCTCCACTGAATTTTTCTACTGAGCTATCCTCATTCTATTACTCTTTATATCTTTGATGAATATTTAAATAGTCGCTGAAGCCGTCTCCCCTTCGAATACCCTGGATCAGCCGGGGCTGGACCCCGGCAAAGCCTTCTGCACAAAAACCTCTATTTTTTAGCATTTCCTGGGGAACTTGACCATTTTTAAAAGTACGTGAGTAAGCTTTTCTTTAGCATTAGGAAATCTCACAGAATTTTTTCCTTAATATGCTTACATTTCCATTCCACTTTGCCCACAGAATTTTAGCCTACTGTTGTATATTTTTTATGTTTGAAAGTCTTTTATTGATCATCCTGTCGTATTCCTCTGCAACTAAATTATTATATAAAAATTTATTTAAATATTTCTATGACCATAATGTTCTATATTGGAGAAGGCAGTGGCACCCCACTCCAGTATTCTTGCCTGGAAAATCCCATGGATGGAGGAGCCTGGTGGGCTGCCGTCTATGGGGTAGCGCAGAGTCGGACACAACTGGAGCAACTTAGCAGCAGCAGCAGCAGCAATGTTCTATATGGGGAATTTCTTTTGAACTGAGCTACCACTGCAATTGTGGTGCTGGAGCAGCAAGCAGCCAAGAGGAGACACCCCACATCCAAGGTCAGGAGCAGTGGCTGTGCTTTGCTGGACCACCTGTGAAGAGATACCCCACATTCAAGGTCAGAGAAACCCAGTAAGATGGTAGGCGGTGGAGCAGATGTAAGGAGATACCCCACATCCAAGGGCAAAGGAGAAACCCCAGCAAGACAGTAGGAAGGGCGATTTTGTGTTAGGATCAAACCCCATTCCTGCCAGAGATGCTAAGAGGGTTCAAACAAACCTTGTGTACACCAGGACCCAGGGACCCCACAGAGACTGAGACAGAACTGTGTTTGAGCATCTCCTGTGGAGGTACGGGTCAGCAGTGGACTGCCACAGGGACAGCGGCTCTGGGTGCAGCAGACTTGGGTATGGCATAAGCCCTCTTGGAGGTCGCCATTAATTCCACCATAGAGCTGCCAGAACTTACACAGGACTGGGAAATAGACTCTTGGAGGGTACAAACAGAACCTTGTGCACCAGGACACAGGAGAAAGGAGCAGTGACCCCACAAGAGACTGACCCAGGCTTGCCTGTGAATGTCCAGAAATCTCAAATAGAGGCATGGGTTGGTGGTGGCCTGCTGCAGAGTTGGGGGCACTGAGTGTAGCAGTACATGCATGGGATCTTTTGAAGGTAGTTACCATTATCTTCATTACCTCCATAATAGTTTGGCCCCAGGTAAACAGCAGGGAGGGAACACAGCTCCACCCATCAACAGAAAATTGGATTAAAGATTTACTGAGCATGTCCCTGCCCATCAAAACAAGACCCAGTTTCCCCCTCAGTCAGTCTCTCCCATCAGGAAGCTTCTATAAGCCTCTTATCCTTCTCCATTAGAGGGCAGACAGACTGAAAACCACAATCACAGAAAACTGACCATTCTAATCACATGAACCACAGCATTGTCTAACTCAGTGAAACTATGAGCCATGCTGTCTAGGGCCACCCAAGATGGACAGGTCATGGTGGAGAGTTCTGACAAATTGTGGTCCACTGGAGAAGGGAATGGCAAACTACTTCAGTATTCTTAGTTTGAGAACACCATGAACAGTATGAAAAGGCAAAATGATAGGACACTGAAAGATGAACTCCCCAGGTCAGTAGGTGCCCAATATGCTTCTGGAGATCAGTGGAGAAATAACTCCAGAAAGAATGAAGAGACAGAGCCAAAGCAAAAACAACACCCGCTTGTGGATGTGACTGGTGATGGAAGTAAAGTCCAATGCTGTAAAGAGCAATATTGCATAGGAACCTGGAATGTTAGGTCCATAAATCAAGGCAGATTGGAAGTGGTCAAACAGGAGAGGGCAAGAGTGAACATTGACATTTTAGGAATCAGCAAACTAAAATGGACTGGAATGGGTGAATTTAACTCAGATGACTATTATATTTACTGCTGTGGGCAAGAATCCCTTAGAAGAAATGGAGTAGCCATCATAGTCAACAAAAGAGTCTGAATTCAGTACTTGGATGCAGTCTCAAAAACGACAGAATGATCTCTGTTCATTTCCAAGGCAAACCATTCAATATCACAGTAATCCAAGTCTATGACCCAACCAGTAATGTTGAAGAGGCTGAAGTTAAACAGTTCTATGAAGACCTACAAGACCTTCTAGAACTAACACCCCCAAAAGATGTCCTTTTCATTATAAGGGACTGGAATGCAAAAGTAGGAAGTCAAGAAACACCCAGAGTAACAGGCAAATTTGGCCTTGGAATAAAGAATGAAGCAGGGCAAAGGCGTTATTCTGTGCCAAGAGAACACTGGTCATAGCAAACACCCTCTTCCAACAACACAAAAGAAGACTCTACACATGGACATCACCAGATGATCAACACTGAAACCAGATTGTTTATATTCTTTGCAGCCATAGATGGAGAACTCTATACAGTCAGCAAAAACAAGACCAGGAACTGACTGTAGCTCAGATCATGAACTCCTTATTGCCAAATTCAGACTTCAGTTGAAGAAAGTAGGGAAAACCACTAGACCATTCAAGTATGACCAAAATCATATCCCTTATGATTAAACAGTGGAAGTGAGAAATAGATTTAAGGAACTAGATCTGATAGACAGAGTGCCTGATGAACTATGGATGGAGGTTCGTGACATTGTACAGGAGACAGGGATCAAGACCACCCTCAAGAAAAAGAAATGCAAAAAAGCAAAATGGCTGTCTGAGGAGGCCTTAACAAATAGCTGTGAAAAGAAGAGAAGTGAAAAGCAAAGGAAAAAAGGAAGGATATACACATTTGAATGCAGAGTTCCAAAGAATAGCAAGAAGAGATAAGAAAGCCCTCTTCAGCGATCAATGCAAAGAAATAGAGGATAACAACAGAATGGGAAAGACTAGAGATCTCTTCAAGAAAATTAAAGGTACCAAAGGAACATTTCATGCAAAGATGGGCACAATTAAGGACAGAAATGGTATGACCTAACAGAAGCAGAAGATATTAAGAAGAGATGGCAAGAATACACAGAAGAACTGTACAAAAAAGATTTTCATAACCCAGATAATCATGATGGTGTGATCATTCACCTACAGCCTGACATCCTGGAATGTGAAGTCAAGTGGGCCTTAGGAAGCATCACTATGAACAAAGCTAGTGGAGACGATGGAATTCCAGTTGAGCTATTTCAAATCCTAAAAGATGCTATTGTGAGAGTGCTACACTCAATATGCCAGCAAATTTGGAAAACTCAGCAATGGCCACAGGACTGGAAAAAGTATGTTTTCATTCCAATCCAAAAGAAAGGTAATGCCAAAGAATGCTCAAACTACCACAGGATTGTACTCATCTCACACACTAGTAAAGTAATGCTCAAAATTCTCCAAGTCAGGCTTCAGCAATACATGAACCATGAACTTCCAGATGTTCAAGCTGGATTTAGAAAAAGCAGAGGAACCAGACATCAAATTGCCAACATCCATTTGATCATAGAAAAAGCAAGCAAGTTCCAGAAAAACATCTATCTCTGCTTTATTGACTATGCCAAAACCTTTGACTGTGTGAATCACAATAAACTGTGGAAAATTCTGAAAGAGATAGGAAACCTAGACCACCTCACCTGCCTCTTGAGAAACCTGTATGCAAGTCAGGAAGCAACAGTTAGAACTGGACATGGAACAACAGACTGGTTCCAAATAGGAAAAGGAGTATGTCAAGGCTGTATATTGTCACCCTGCTTATTTAACTTATATGCAGAGTACATTATGAGAAACGTGGGGCTGGAGGAAGCATAAGCTGGAATCAAGATTGCCGGGAGAAATATCAATGACCTCAGATATGCAGATGACACCACCCTTATGGCAGAAAGTGAAGAAGAACTAAAGAGCCTCTTGATGAAAGTGAAAGAGGAGAGTGAAAACATTGGCTTAAAGCTCAACTTTCAGAAAACTAAGATCATGGCATCTGGTCCCATCACTTTATGGCAAATAAATGGGTAAACAGTGGAAACAGTGTCAGACTTTATTTTGGGGGGCTCCAAAATCACTGCATATGGTGATTTCAGCCATGAAATTAAAAGACACTTACTCCTGGAAGGAAAGTTATGACCAACCTAGACACCATATTAAAAAGCAGAGACATTACCTTAACTACAAAGGTCCATCTAGTCAAGGCTATGGTTTTTCCAGTGGTCATGTATGGATGTGAGAATTGGACTATAAAGAAAGCTGAGTGCCAAAGAATTGATGCTTTTGAACTGTGGTGTTGGAGAAGACTCTTGAGAGTCCCTTGGACTGCAAGGAGATCCAACCAGTCCATCCTAAAGGAGATCAGTCCTGGGTGTTCATCGGAAGGACTGATGTTGAAGCTGAAACTCTAATACTTTGGCCGCCTGATGCAGAGATGACTCATTGGAAAAGACTGATGCTGGGAAAGATTGAAGGCGGGAGGAGAAGGAGATGACAGAGGATGAGATGGTTGGTTGGCATCGCTCATTGGACTCAATGGACATGAGTTTGGGAAACTCTGGGAGTTGGTGATGGACAGTGAGGCCTGGTGTGCTGCAGTCCATGGGGTCACAGAGAGTCGGACACAATTGAGTGACTGAACTGAACTGACCATTGCAATAATTAGTAATGTACATCTGATCAAAATAACACACATAAATTTTGATAAACTTTATACATGAAAAGTAAATGCAGAAATGTGTGTTTAAGGTAGTGATTTCTATGTTTAATTAGTTTGTGTATCTGTGAACAAATATTATTTTCTGCTACAATGATAGTGTTCATCATTTCTGTTACATATTCTGTTTTTTGTTTTTTTTTTTTAAGATATACACTGGGGCTTCCCTGGTGGTTCAGATGGCAAAGAATCTGCCTGCAATGTGAGAGAGCCAGGTTTGATCCCTGGGTTGGGAAGGGATTGCTACCAATTCCAGTATTCTTGCCTGGAGAATTCCATGGACAGAGGAGCCTGGCAGGCTATAGTTCATGGGATTGCAAAGAGTTGGACACGACTGAGTGACTAACACTACACAAGTACAGTAGCTGTGCATGTCACATATATAAATAAATGGGAATGGAGGTAGTTTGCTTGTATTGTGCAGCAATGCTCTACTTTGAACTCCTGAGTGATTTACCAAAAATGAAGGACTGATAAAATACCGAAGATGATTTAAGAGGCTTATCAGCTGACAAGTCAATTAGGTTCTCATTTAGTTTTCTTGAAAACAACTGAAAACCACTTGAATTGCAGAAGGATTTATTAACCACCCATTAAGGTCATTCCCTTTCTCAATACCTGCACCATATTTCAAATCATTTCTTTGTCATTTTGTGTCATCCCAGAGGCAACACAGTAAAACTGGTAAATGGATGAACAGCTGGCCTCTATTATGAATGAGAGTGGGAGATTGGCAAAAGGGAAGACCTTGACTCAGGCTAGATCTCAGGCAGGTCCATTTTATGACAAAAGTGTATATGGAGGTTGACATCCGCAAAGTAGCCTTCATGCATCCTTTGAAAACCTTCATCTCCCCTCAGAGGAACACCACACTAGCTTGAGGGTCTCTGTGTCACATTAGTACAAAGCTCCTGAACAATGTGAGATTTCTCCTATAATTTTGTCCTTCCTATACCTTTTGATTATAAGCAGATGTTAATAAGACCAGGAAATGTTTGACAAATGAGGCAGAGAGTTAGTTCTTCTATATTCTTTGGTATCAGCTTATCTGTTCCAGGTATTTCTATGTACCTCATTTTCTCTAATAAAAATGGGGGCTTGCATCACTCCAAAATATGACACGGTTGAACAGATTATTAAATAGTCTGAGACTTCTGATTGGAATTTCAAAGGGAGTATGCATTCTCAAACATCTAGCATTTTATTGTAGAGCTTATGTTTTCTGTTATTTTGAAAAGCATAGCTTTCCCGTCGCAAGGCATGATATTAGAGGGAAGGATAAAACATAATAAAAGGGGGAAAAGGGTGAGTTTGAGAGCAGCTTCTAAAGAATTCCAGTTGTATTTATTCCCTGTTCTTTTGTACCTCTTGTTTCTGGCCACGTAAATGGGAACATCTTTCAAATGACACAATCAGGTGGTTTAAGAGAGTAAAGAAAATGTTATTAAGGTCAGAAGTGTCCTCTCAAGGGCCACAGTCCTTGAAGCTGTTGGAATATTTCACATGCTAGATGAATCTTTTTTAAAGTCTTCTTTTCTCAAATAATGATTTTCCATTGCAATCTAAATTATTGATCTTAGAAGTTTTAAAGAACTCAACTATAATTTAAATTTAAAACACAAGAGTTTACAAAGTCATAGAAAAAGCTTCACTCAAGTAATTCAGGCCCTTCTTTTGTTGTCCAGTGACTAAGACTTCAAACTCCCAATGCAGGAGGCCCAGGTTCCATCTCTGGTCAGAGAACTAAATCCCACATAACACAACTAGGAGTTCAAATGCCAAAACTTGGGATCCTAAATGCTGGAAGTAAAACCTGGTGCAGCCAAATAAATAAATATTTTTAAAAATAAAATTGTTAAGAAAGAAATTCGAAACCTAATTCTTCCTATCTTTACTTTGGTTGTCTATTTTTCTTTTGAATTATTTAAATAATCTATCATATTCTTTGGTTGATACTGACTGGAACAGTAAATAACCCTTTTCTTATTGATACATTATATATTAATGAGGTTTGATTTTTATATCTACAAAGTAAACAAAAATATGTAAAAATTCACATATAATACCTTCAGTTCAGTTCAGTCGCTCAGTCGTGTCTGCCTCTTTGCGAACCCATGAATCACAGCACGCCAGGCCTCCCTGTCCATCACCAACTCCTGGAATTCACTCAGACTCACGTCCATTGAGTCAGTGATGCCATCCAGCCATCTCATCCTCTGTCATCCCCTTCTCCTCCTGCCCCCAATCCCTCCCAGAATCACAGTCTTTTCCAATGAGTCAACTCTTCGCATGAGGTGGCCAAAGTACTGGAGTTTCAGCTTTAGCATCATTCCTTCCAAAGAAATCCCAGGGCTGATCTCCTTCAGAATGGACTGGTTGGATCTCCTTGCAGTCCAAGGGACTCTCAAGAGTCTTCTCCAACACCACAGTTCAAAAGCATCAATTCTTTGGCGCTCAGCCTTCTTCACAGTCCAACTCTCACATCCATACATGACCACTGGAAAAACCACAGCCTTGACTAGACGGACCTTTGTTGACAAAGTAATGTCTCTGCTTTTGAATATGCTATCTAGGTTGGACATAACTTTCCTTCCAAGGAGTAAGCATCTTTAAATTCCATGGCTGCAGTCACCATCTGCAGTGATTTTGGAGCCCAAAAAAATAAAGTCTGACACTGTTTCCACTGTTTCCCCATCTATTTCCCATGAAGTGATGGGACCAGATGCCATGATCTTCGTTTTCTGAATGTTGAGCTTTAAGCCAACTTTTTCACTCTCCACTTTCACTTTCATCAAGAGGCTTTTTAGTTCCTCTTCACTTTCTGCCATTAGTATCTATTTAATATTCCTCTTCAGAGAAGGCAATGGCACCTCACTCCAGTACTCTTGCCTGGAAAATCCCATGGACGGAGGAGCCTGGTAGGCTGCAGTCCATGGGGTCGCTAGGAGTCGGACACGACTGAGCGACTTCACTTTCACTTTTCACTTCCATGCATTGGAGAAGGAAATGGCAACCCACTCCAGTATTCTTGCCTGGAGAATCCCAGGGATGGGGGAGCCTCGTGGGCTGCTGTCTTTGGGGTCACACAGAGTCAGACATGACTGAAGCGACTTAGCAGCAGTAGCAGCAATATTCTTCTTCCTAGAAGGAAGTGTATGTGATTTTTTAAAAAGTCAGAGTTTGGACTGAGAAGACTTGAGACTGATTATGATTTTAGACAAGCCACTTAATTGAACTTCTTTTTGCTTATCTATGAAATAGTGATAACAATTTTCCTCTCTGACATTATTACATGTATGTGAAAGACATATGTGAATGTAGAGTGAATGTAAATACATATACTCAAAAAAGAGACCAATGAAAATAATTCTCTCTGCTCTACTTTGTGGAGTTTAAATTTTAAGGAAATGACAAAGAAGATTTTAAAAGTCTAGTCTTACTTATAAAGGATCATTTTTGTCATATATATACATATGGTTTATTTATGCTTTTAATAATGAAACTGTTTATTTATGCTTTTAATAATGAAACTAGGGAAAAAATCAGTTCAGTTGAACACATAAATAATTTTATCAACATAGTATTTTCAGAGAAAGAATTCACTTCATTGAACTATCACAACACTGAATTTCACAGTTAAACCCACATGCAGATTGTAGGATAATTTTACAGAAAGTGTTTTGATGGAATGTGTTAAATATAAAATAATCCAATGCAATTTCCATTTAGCACATTGTACAAAATGAATTCTTCAATGGAATTAACAAGTTCATAATCTCTCCCATAAGGTGCTATGTATTCAAAGTGCTCTGTAGCAATGAGGTTGAGATCAGAGAAAAAATACTGTAGAACTCCACACAAACGCAGCTTAGCAATAAATGAAATTGGATATAATGGAGAGGAAACCTATTTTATAATGTAAGACAGTGGAGATCTATGATGTGCCATGAGTGACGTTCATCCTTAAAAGGGGGTGGGGCTGAAGGATTTCACATATATATCATTACAGTCATAATAAAAATGAGTTTAAAGTTGAGGTCATCACTTTTATAGTGACCATCATTTCCTCAAGTGAAAAGAGAGAAGAGACACAGAGGGTAGAAGAGACAGAAAGAGACAAAGTTCACAATACCTCTGCAATCCATTTTCCAACTGAGACTAATCTTCAATACAATCAATAGTCCGTGACAGCAGTTTTCAGACTATAGTGTACATCAGAATTACCCAGAGGGCTTGTTAAAACACCAATTGCTCTGCCCCACCCACAGAGTTTCCAATTTAATAGGTATGAGACGAAGGCAGGAATTTGTATTTGGAACAGTTCTGGGTAATGCTGATATCCTGATCAAGGCCGCATTTTGCGAACCACTGGTCCATTATATTAATACCTTTGATCACTGAATGACTCCTTTATTAAAATGAAACACACCTCTAAAGATAAAAAAAAATAAAGATAATATGCCTGATTTTTAGGGACATAGGGCAACCAGTGTGGACTGTATAATGATTAGGGAAGCAATTCTCAACTTTTTCTACATAGTAAAATCAACTGAAAAATTAAAACAACAAAACAAAAAACTAATGCCTACACCTATCTAAAACTAATTAGATCTGAATCCTTGGGGTAGGATCAAGCATTGGTTCATTCATGAAAGTGCCCCATGAAAGTCTAATGTGTAGTGTAACTGGAGAATCACTGCTTTAGGACATCTTCTTTCACCTCCTTACGTAATGAAAAGATAGCCAAACATATGCGCCCTTCGGGACACCGGTGTATGAACAGAGATGTCACAGGGAAATTGAAATCCCCAAGAGACACAGCTACACAACTATTTCTAGTGATATGGGGGGCAGGGGTAATTTAGAAAGCAGTCATGACCGTTGATTTGCAGTGCACTGCAGGGTTAGTTTCACAGGTTTGAAATAACAGAACCTGGGAAGGTGAGCAGCATGCTAATTTAATCCAAGTTTCTTTTCCACTGAATGACACCAACCAGAGTCTAGAGTCTAGAATGTTGGCATACGGGCTGATGTGCAATGTTTACCTGCTATAATGATTGTTACTCATTTTACTCGGCTAAATTATTTACTACATTAATTTAATTTGAGTGGCCCTATAAATAAGTCCCTCAAGGATAAAATGCTGCAAGCATTTACCTGTTCACCTCAGAAAGCAAGACTATAGAAACATGCAAAAAGAAAGGGCATTTTGAAATAAGATTTAGACATTAAATTACTGATCTGGCATAAATAGAAATATACTATTCTACTATGGCATAATAGACTATTTATAAGTAAATAAACATGCCATGGAACCCTTTTCTGGAAGGACTTACAGGTCTGGAACAATCTTTAGCACTGAAGGTACCTGGAAGAAAATTTAGAGCTCATTTTCACAGACAAAGCCAAAGATTTTAAATCAAATGCTCATGTATGAAGCTGGGACTAATATGTGATTTTAAATAAATAGGAATTTAAAGAAACCCCAGATATCAGGACTGGGCCTTTCGGGTAATCTTTGGTAAGAGTCAAGCTTTTGGAAATGATCAGTTTGATTTGAATATAGACATGTTAACTGTGTAGAATTAGGTAAGAGCCTTCCAGTCCTCCATCAGAAACCAGCACTCTAGGAAGGAGCTGAGCACCTCTTCTCAAGGTGCGTGAGGTGCTACAGACCAGCTGGCAGATTGGGAATCGCTCAGACAAGCACAGGGATTAAAAAAAAAAAAAAGTCCTGGTGAGATATTCAGGTGAATCCTTCTCCTCCACTCCAAGTCTTCTGGAAGACGTCTTGAGAATATCCTGAAAGACAATAAAAAGGGTAGAACTATGAATATAATCACTCAGAATAGTAGAAACCAGGCATTAAGTATACATGATGCAAATAGTAGAAACACAAGGAAATGCTAGAAATAATTTTGGTCTTTAGTTACATCATCAGTATTTTATAGATATATATTTTTAACAGGCTTCAAATATTTTAATATATTTTACTAATTTATGCTATATATATTTATTAAACTTCACAGAACTTCAGAAATGAAGACAGAGAGCCCATTTAAAAGCAAAGTAAGCTTTCTTCCTTTTGTCCCCATGGCACACACTCTCCTCTGTATCCATCTTCCTGGCCCTGTAAGGGAGAGGAGGAGGATCTCACTGCTTGAGAGCCGTGCTTGCAAAGGCAGAGGCTGGGATTTAGAGTTGTACCAGAGGTAGAAATGGGTCCCTGTATGCCTCTGGTCTGCCTGTCCATCTCACCCAGCCCCTATCCTGATGGGCTCAGCAGCCCCTGGAACTGAAGCCTGTGTGTGCAGGCACTGATAAAGGGATGAGACAGCCCACAGGAGAAGAGACCCCAGGTGGGAGATCTGTGTAATCCTACAAACAGGTTGAGCTTAAACTCACCATCAGCCACGAAGTCTCTTAGGCCTTCCCCGGACTCAAGGAAACATCCAGGTCCTCACTTCCTCTTTGCACTGAAAGCTCTCGCTTCTCTTGGATTTCCCTGCAGTTGGGCTTTTCAGGGAGTGTTTCTGCATCCTGTGGACTCTCTCTCCTGGCCTCTGACCCGCTCTTTTGGGATAATTCTAGTCTAAATTCTTCAGCTTCCCCTGACTCCTGCTCCCCATCAGGACTCCCCTTCCCTGCCTCCTCCCCCACCAACTCAGACTCAGCCCCTAGGGTTGTTTCAGCCTTCTCTGCCTCCCCAGCTGGCCCTGGCTTTGGAACCTTCCCTTCCAGGTTAAAAGGTTCCTCTGGAGCCTCAACCTCAGCCTCCAATGCCGAAATCGCAGTCATCTCCTCTGCCACTGGTACATCCTCCCCGCTCAGCACTATCCCCTCTACAGCCACCTTCTCTGCAGCTGCTCTTTCTCCTGGCATCTCATCCACTGTGTGCCAAGCTTCCTCCCCAGCAACATCTGAAAAGGAGGAGACTTTATTTGCTTCTGTTTTCCCCTCAGCAGAATCGTCCTCCCTCTCTGCAACTTCTTCTGAGGCTCCTCCTCCTTGATGGGGATCTTCCACAGTCATAACCACGCC
>NW_011494855.1:1050415-1064017 GCF_000754665.1 Bison bison bison | reverse complement strand
GCCATGCGCGCTCCCGTCCCCCTTAGGGGCCCCGTTCTTCGGCGCTCCTGTCCCCCGCGTGCACTCTTTATCCACCTCCTCCTCTGCAATCTCATCCATCACTTCACTGAGTTTTCCTGCCATCATGGAATCTCCCTCAGGAACATCTTGGGTCAAGGCTGTGGCGGCTACTCCCTCTGGCCCCTGTAAAGGCCCGTCTTTATTCCTCCCCTCCTGGTTGGTGACCACGTGTTGATCTTTGGTTGCAGACCCCTGGGCCTCACCTGCACCCCTGGGAGTCTGTGCTTTCCCTGTGGACTTGGTTTCGGGAGCTCCTGACACCCTCTCTCCTGCAGGGGTAGACTCCTCTTCCTGCTCTTCGTGGGCCACATTCTCACTAAAGAGCAGCTCTGTTGAGCCTCTGTGCTCTGTGGTTCCGGCATCTCTCAGTCTTTCCCCTCCTTCCCCTTCCCCCCAAACCGTTGTGTTTTCTAGGGAATTTTCAAATCCAGGGGCCGCTTCAAACATGTCTACCTCCTGGTCTCTCAGTGAGTCCTCTCCTTGTTGCCCTGCGTCTTCAGTCACCTCAGATGCCACCACGGCTGCTTCACCCTCGGCATCACACTCCGTTTCATTTGGGGAGGCTTGTGTCTCTTCCTCTGGTCTTTCTTCCTGCACAGGTTCCCCTGCTTTCCCTTTAAGATTTTGCTCCTCTTCTAAAGTGTCTTCATCCTGAAGCACCTTTGCCCTTGTCACCTCTTCTCTCTCAGATTCAGTTTCCCCCAGAGGTGTTTTTGAACTCTCAGCTTTCCTCTTGTCTCTCTTTTCTGAGTCTAATTCCTCAGGTAACATTTCTTTCCTATCATCATCTGTATTAGACTCTGACTCCATCACCATCCCCTCCTTTTCCACCTGGTCCTTACGAAGTCCTTCCAGGCTGTCCACTGAACTCCCCATCTGAGTAGCCTCAACCTTCTCAGAAGTGGAGGAGCTCAAAGGTGTCTCCATTCCTGTGACTGCCTCTCTCTCTTTGGTCGGCTCGTCTCGCCCCAGCATTGCCTCTTCTAAACCCTCCTCTCTGTCAGATGTAGCGTCTTCCATGGGTCCCCTGTCCTCTAGGTCTGTACATGCTTCCTCTTCACTGTCCTCCACGCCCAGCTTTGCAGACCCAACTGCACTCACAGCCGCGCTCTCAGACTTTCCCTTCTCTGGCCTCACTGCCTCTCTTAGGGCCGCTGTCTCCTGAGCACACCCTGAGTTCAGAGCTGCTGCCTGGCTTGCCAGCACTGCCCTCTCTGAAGCCTGCCCACCTTCAGAAGCTGCCTGCTCCGTCTCCAGCACTGTTTGCATCAGGGCCAGTGCCTCAGCAGCCTCACCTTCATTCAGACCTCCAGAGTCTTTTGCTGCTTCTCCTTCTCTGGCACCTAACCCTTCTTTATCCTGCCTTCTATCCCCTTCTGCTTCTGCCTCTGCCTCAACTGCTATGCCCTGAGAGAGCTCTCTTTGCTCCGTAAACTGTCCTACTAATGCCAGCTGTTCTACTTTTGGCTTCCCCTGCCCCGAGGGAACCTCATTAACCCCGGCTTTTCCCTGCTGTGCTGTATCCCCTTTTCCTTCTGTGTCAGCATTCCTGTGTTGAGGACTTTCACCTTCTTCCACTGCTTCTTTCATCTCCAGGGTATGCTCTTCTGATGCAACTTGCTTGGATTTCTTGTTTGAGCTGAGTACAGTCCTTTCCTCCACCACTAGATTCCTATCCGGTGCTATAAAATAAGGTTAGAAATCAAGGTTACTTTAATCAAAGTGCAGGAGGAGACATTACATATAATTTTCTATATATAAGAGATATTTATGTATAATATCAAGGGGCTACTGATATTATATTTCATTTCCTCAACTCTAGGATTCCATCAGCTGTAACATGCACCATGATTTAATAATGGCTTTTCGTGATGAAAAAAGAAAAAAAAAAAGAGCTATCAAATTTAATGGACACACATTGATATTAAAGAAAATTGAACATCAGAACTGTTGAAAACAAACAAACAAAAAAATCCATGCCTTAGAATAATAAAATCTCTCTCCCTCCCTCTCTTTCTTATACACACACACACACCCCATACACACATACATATATCCCACTTTCAAATGAAATATTAGGACTTGCAGAAAAAATTATGCAACAAGGAAAATAGTGAGGATTTCATTTTAGCAATCATTGTTCCCTACAGGACCATAATATGCTTGTTCTCAGCCTAGGTTTCTTGTACTCATGTGAGCATTTAGCAACAGAATCATAATACAATATGAACTGATCATTATCCCATACATTGCTCCCATTAAAGCTGCTGCTGCTGCTAAGTCACTTCAGTCGTGTCCGACTCTGTGCGACCCCATAGACGGCAGCCCACCAGACTCCCCCATCCCTGGGATTCTCCAGGCAAGAACACTGGAGTGGGTTGCCATTTCCTTCTCCAATGCATGAAAGTGAAAAGTCAAAGTGAAGTCGCTCAGTCGTATCCGACCCTCAGCGACCCCATGGACTGCAGCCATCCAGGCTCCACCATCCATGAGATTTTCCAGGCAAGAGTACTTGAGTGGGGTACCATTGCCTTCTCTGCCCATTAAAGCTACTATATCTAAATTTAGTGATCAAATAACTTCGTAGCTCAAGGTAAGACTTTTTACTATAGATACAAATTTGTATTGTAGGTCAAAATACCTCCCCTCTACCTTCAGAATTTGATTTGCCTTTGGCAAAAGAGGATCACAGAGCAAGACAGGACTTTGTAGTATGGGACAATTTTCAACATAAATAACCTACTTGAAGCATTTCATAAGTTTCTCATCCATACTTTCCTGCAAATCTGGGTGTGTTAGCTATCATACTTCAATAAATATAAGTTCAGTGTGTTTCTTAAAAGGCTCCAGATAGATTTCTTATCCTTTAGCAAATATGTGCATTTCTGTTACAGTGATCCAAGCAAAATAAATAAAAGCATTCCAGACCAAAGGCCAAAGCATTTAAAATTTTCAACTGCAGAATAATACTTAGGGAGATTAGAGCTTCTCAAATGGTCCTCTCAATGCTTTCTATCAATCTAATCTTCTTTGTTTGTAGAGGACACTGGAATAGATTCTACAAAATAAGTTATAATGCCAGGATGCCGACTTCCAAATGGTATAAATGTATAATGTAGGCAAGTGTGTCTTCCTCATGGTTTTCTCTTGCTTGCCCTTTTGGCTAACCATCTCACCCCTACCCCATCACCAACAATCTCCCAGAAACTGAAAGCCCTGATCTTACTCACTTCATCCTTACTCTGTTACTCCATCTGGGACTGTCCTATAACTGCAGTTCCTCTCCTAACACCACACATGGCTGTCCTTTGTTCCTCCTCTTGGCCTCTTACCAGCTATTAAAACAAGCCATTATGAAGTTAGACAATAACAGCTGATATTAAATTTCCCTTTAAAAATGTATTTGGAGGGTAACTTTTGATATATTCATTCAAAGGAGTAACAGAAACTTCTCCAGGAGAAGGGATAAGCTAAACCCACTCCAGTTTTTGGGGGCTTCCCTGGTAGCTCAGTCAGTAAACAAGTCCACTTGCAATGCAGGAGACCTGGGTTCAATCTCCCTGGGTTGGGGAGATCCCCTGGAGGAGGGCATGGCAACCCACTCAGTATTCTTGCATGGAGAATCCCCATGGACAGAGGAGCCCGGGGGGCTGCAGTCCTTGGGGTCGCAAAGAGTCAGACGCAACTAAGCACACAGCACAACAGAAACCTCAGGTCTATAAGTAGGGTGCTGTTAACTTTTATAGGAGGTCCTCAGCATACCACAGCAGCTATTTATTATATTAAATGTAGAGCCAAATGGGCTTCCATGGAGCCAGTTCACCTGAAAGAATATGGTTTGTTTTATTTCCTTACAGATTACTAGATTTAAAACAAAATTAAATGAAAGCCATGAGAAACAACATACCAAGTCTCTTTAATAGTATATCTATTACTATTCAAATTCCTTCATGAAAGTATACTTCAATAGTCAGTTATAAAAAACATTTAAGGAAAGTCCTCTGTTTTGCTAAGTTGACCTCTAAATTTATGGATTAATTAAAGCACATTCAGGAATACAGCAGGGTAATAAAATTGCCTAGCCACTATGTAATAATATATTGTGCCTAAATTCTCAGAGAAAAAGTGCTAGTGGCATCTAGCTGAGTTATTACACACACACACACACACACACACACACACTCATAGGGCAGTCAGACATGACATTCCTGAAGCAAGGGAGAAAGCGTAATTGAAGCCCTTCTAAGAAATATCAATACAAAAACATGATGTGTTTTTGCTAGTAACCTCATGGGCTTTTGAAAAAAAAATGAATATAAGAAACCAAGCAATATTCAAAAACAGGGGCAATTTGATTTAGTGACTGAGTGTGTACTTGGGAGTCAGACAGATCTCGGTGAGAATACCAGCTCTGCCACATAATTGTGTGAACTTGGGAAACATATCTCTAAGCCTTCATTCTCTTATCCATAAAGTGATAATAGCAATCCTTAACTCACAGAATCTTTGTAAGAACAAACCATAAAATACTTGGCACAGTGCCTGGCACACAGAGAGCCCTAACAAATCTTCCTTCCACATTCCCCTCTCACTGCATACAATATGTGATATTTTCTTGCTTGAATCAGATTTAATAGACAACAACTACTCTGCCTGCATTGTTGAGGAGGTATGTTAGAACTCCTCTGGTTGAATGTCCACTATGAAAGACTTGGGTTCTTGAAGCCCAGAGTCCTTCTGCAACTCAGTCCACTCAAGTTCAGGTGTCACCTGGCCCTCTCCACGTTCCCTGGGGGAACTTGAGCTCAGGGAGCCAGCCTAAGTGCAAATCATCTGGCTGCTACTATTTGCCTTGAGTAACAAAGTCCTTTTTCTCTGAGCCAGGAATCTTGTATCTTCTAATGCATCTGTGAAACTGGCTAATTTGTCTGCTTGAAAATAGAGTAAAATCTCAAATACCTTAGAGGGCTTGATGCCCATCATTAAAAATTGGATGTGGGGGGTAATGTGACCACATGATGAACACAATGAAGCCCCCTCTCCCTCCCCCTACTTCCACACACACATACATGTATTTAAATCAGGCTATTTTAAAAAAATTATTTACTAAATACAGGGAAACCTGATTTCAAGGGCACAGGCTGTGTGACTAGATATATATGTGTCATGGTCTGTTGAGTCACTCTAATAGGCCCTCCTGCAGCTGGAATACTCATCATCAAAAGCCAGGTCATTTGCTGATGGCAATGAATTCTTGCCTAATTTTAAAAAATAAGGAGTTCAAATAAATCACCATGAAATGTGTCTGGGCTCTTCAAGTCTCCAATGGGTCAGTTAGGCACATCCACCTAACTGGGAGACATGCTAAGAAATAATATTGGTCTGAAAATCCCTACCAATATTTTCTGTTATTTGCAGTCCTTTTTTATTATCTGAAATCCTTTTTTAAAAAACAAACTCTAGGCACCAATGTTTTCAAAAAAAGAATGATAACTTTCATATCTGATGTCAGCTCCAAAGCTCCCCTTAATGCCGCTCAACCACCTCCTGCCATCACATTCACTGGTCAAAAAGAAAATAAAGACGGAAAGAAGGATAAGAAGATGAAAGATGGAAATGGCACTGCCTTTTGCAGAGGCTTTCTGAAGATCTTTCCTAGGTAATGATGCACCCTTACCTGCACCTGTGTCAGTCTCCAGCTTCCTTGAGAGTTCCTCTCCTTCTGTGCTGCTAACACCAGCCTTGGAGTCATAGTGGCAGTGGAGGCTAGAGTCCACAGCTTCAG
Source organism: Bison bison bison (assembly GCF_000754665.1). Taxonomy (NCBI): domain Eukaryota; kingdom Metazoa; phylum Chordata; class Mammalia; order Artiodactyla; family Bovidae; genus Bison; species Bison bison. Next base: position 1,058,172 of record NW_011494855.1, on the reverse strand, counting down.
CTACTACCTGTTCAACTGATTGGAGACCACATAAAATACCAAAAGGTATTAAAAACAGGTCAAGGAAACATTGTAAATGAAACAGCAGCAAGTGGGGTTAATTTAAAAGCATTCACATTAAGATCCTGTTTTTAAAATGGCAGGATTAAACAATGCTCAAGCTATGATTTCAAAATGAAAACAAATAGGAAATCATGAAGAAATCCATGCAAAGAGATACTTACATAAAAAAAAAAAAAAAAGGCAACAGCCAGAAGCAGTGACAGATTTGCCAAAGGCACATGCAATGAAATGACTGTAAAGGAATTTAGTTGCCTTTTCCTTTTTAGAAACGTGTTATGGCTTTTATAATCCCAATCATCACTATTCTTTTAGATCTCTAAAACTACCAGGACTGACTATACTATAAGCATTTCGTCCGTTAGTAGATATTTCAGTGATGTGACTCCAACACTCCATGTGGACAGAGCAGAAAAGATATTGCATAATTCCTATAAATTTGACAGTAAAAGCTGCTGTAGACATTTCTGTTTACCTGCACTGATTACTAGCACTGAGCTTTAGGAATGCAAAGACCTAAAGAGTTCAAGTTCCACACTAACTGTGTCACCTTGAGTAAGTTCTTTGGCCTAAGGCTCAGCCTCAACTTCAGTATACTCATCTGTCAAAAAGAGATATCTTAGTGATTATATTGGGAGCATTAAATGAAATAATACCTGTAGAACATGTTTATATTTAACTTATTAACAAGTGCCTAAGCACCTAATGGGGCTTCCTTGGAGGCTCAGTTGGTAAAGAATCTGCCTACAATGAGGGAGACCTGGGTTTGATCCCTGGGTTGGGAAGATCCCCTGGAGAAGAGCATGGCAACCCACTCCAGTATTCTTGCCTGGAGAATCCCCATGGACAGAAGAGCCTGGCGGGTTACAGTCTGTGGGGTTGCAAAGAGTCAGACATGACTGAGTGACCAAGCACAAGCACCTAATACATAATAATAGATGAAATGATGAGTATGTTTATTGCAAGTATTATCTCCCACTTTCATATAATTCTAGGCAACCTGTAATATCCGTTAAGTTTGTCTTTAGTTTCTGGCACAACCCTGTCTACATCCCTTGCTTATCATCTGATGACCTGTGTCTCCAAATCTCTGACAGCTATCATTACACCACTTCCTGGTTAACAAAAGCTCACAAAAGAATACTAGACCTAGATTATCCCTTTTATATAAAAACATAGTTTCTCCAAAATATCCTCCCTCTCTATCTTTCTCTCCCTTTCTTTCCTTGCCTCCCTTTTCTCTTACTTCCTTGCTTTCTGTCCTCTCAGATAGGCTGATGCAGTTGATCCAAAGATTGTACTTCAAAAAAAGCAGAACTAGAATGTGATCCCTTGCTCAATTTAAGGTGAGTTGCTAAGACGCAGTTAGTTACTTACTCATCCCTCTGTGTTTGGAAACAAATAGTGAGATATCTGATTCACACGGCTTTCAGGGAAAAAATGGAATGACTTAACTACATTAAGAGAAAAAATATGGAAGTGAAAAGAAGTGCTTCACATAGGCCAAATGTATTCTCTGTAAGAAGTCTTTGAGCATCAGTTTTCCTCACTCATCCAATCCACCAAATACAAAAGGTTTTTTTTTTTTTTATAATAATATAGTTTAGAGATGACATCAACTCATGACAATTAGGTTATCATTGTTTTTTTTTAAACCAAGTCAATCTTTATTTTAGTAACTTTATAATATAGTATATATAAGTTAGATATCATCTTTCCCACTACACTAATGCTGGCACTGTTTAACTAGAGAGTCTAGATAAACAGTGTTTTAGGTCTTTGTGTATAAATCTGCTTGATCCACTAAGCAACAGGTTGGCAGGACAGGAGGGTGGGGGGGAATCTGATTTGGTATCAATTACTGAAGCTCTGTTTCATCAGAGCCAACAGGACATCTAGGCTTTTCCCCAAGTAGTCCACAAGCTATAAAGAAATATGGTTTACTATAGTTACAGAATCGTTATGTTGTATATCTGGTTAATATAATGTCATGTGTCAATATTACCTTAATAAAATATTTAATATGATTTACAATAATAATAACTAAAATAAACAATTAGCAGCTATTGAACCAAAAGACTATTCTAAGAAGCCAAATAGTACTAGCATAATCTATAAATTACAGACTCACTCAGAATTTCCTGAAGCTTGTAGTCCTTCTCTCTCAGGACTGTAATCACCACTTGCCCACGTCAGCTAGCTTCCCCCAGGAGGGTTAGGCTTTGGAAGTTGATGAGAGCCTGTACAGTTAGGTGCTGCCTGATTCAGGTTTAGCAAAAATGGGACACTGGCCTGAGCATCAAGGATTTATTAGGTGTGAGATCAGAAAAGGCCTCACTTGGTCACTTTTTTCTCAGATGTTCTTCTGAAACTGAAACTTAAAAAGCAAGACCTCAGCCAGCATCTAACCTTGACCATTTCCCACCTACTGTAAGGGAGGACCATGCATGCTGAGACTCCCATGTCAGCAGTGTGACACATCGCCCTGTTTCCTCTATCTATTTAGCCCTTCATCCCTCAAGGCTCTGCTCCTTCACCTTGCTATAAAGATGACCATTAAAAGCAAAGAGAACTGTCAGTTCCCATAGCATCTGCAGCAAAATGGAAGAGGCTCATACAAAGAATTTCATAGGAAAACATCTTTTCCACTCAAATGTTATAGGATATTTTGAGATATTTTTAAAATACCAAAATATTATTACATTACAGTATTAGCTTTCTATTATGAAAACAAACATTTTAAAAATAATATATGTTATTTTCCCCAAGTATGAAAAGAGTACATATTCACTACTTGAAGCTTGAAATAATAACGATAAAAAAATACGGAGACAATACAACTAAATACAACAATATCCTAGTTTCACCACTCAGAAACAACTAGTAGTCAACATTTTGGCAGGTTTCTAAGTATTTTTTTTCACTTTACTACATCTATAGATAACATTTTGTATCCCATTTTATTCATTTAGCAAAATATTGTGACCGTTTCCATGTATCATTTAATAAGAACTATTCTTCAATAACTGCACAGAATATTCTAATAAAGTTTTACTAAAATGTGGTTGACCAATTGCCTGGTGTTAAATGTTGAATTGTTTCCATTTTTTGTGATTATAAAGCTAATTCAAATACAGATCATAATTATTTTATTATTTCTGACTATTGCCTCAGTATAAATTCCTGGAATTGGAATGATTGGGTCAAAGAGCATGATAACTTTTAGATGCTTTTGATATATGTTTCTCTATGTTCTTCAAAAAAGGAGGTCAATTAATAATTTCACCTCTAATGATAAGGGGTCTTATGTCCCTGTACTATTGCTGACAGCTTCTCAGTTTCCACCAATTCCTTCTAAATTTGATAATTTAGTCATTGAAAAGTGGTGGCAAGGATATGGTTTTCAACATTAGTAGGCAAGCTTTCTAAATTCATTCCCTTTCCTCTGCTTCTTTTGAAGCTAAACAAACCAGCAGTTCTGTATCAGAAGAAAGTTTTGCCAAGAATTGTTTATCTGAATTTTAAGAGCCTAAGAAGGCCATAAAAACAGAGTAAATATATATCCAGGTTTATTCCAAGTTCCCAGTCACTTTGAAAACTATGACTGTTCTTTGATCATTTTTTGTGTCACCAATCAATTATCTTCCCGGCAACTCCCCGTGACAAAATTCATAACTAACATCATCTACCTACACAGTGAAGATGTTCATATGTTACCTTTGGCATTGAAACATGGCTTACAAAAACCCAGGATTAATTACAACTCAAGACCACACCTGTTCAAAGATAACAGATTCAGAAAGCTAAGGTCTATCCTCTACACAGTGGTGAGAATAATCTTTTCAAAACTTTCCACTCATGTCATTTGTATGCTCTGATTTTTCCAGTGACTTCCTATCACAGAATAAAATCCTCCTAATGGCATAAAAGTTTTTTTTCCCTCTGGCCTCATCGTCTCCCACTCTCAGCTTGTCCATTCTGCTCCTGTCACAATGACCTCCTTCCAAATTCTTCACTCAAAAACTATGCTCCCAATTTAGACTCTGCATTTGCTGGGCTCTCTGCTTCTTGTGCTTCTTCTTCAAATGACAGAGTGACTGACCCCTGCACCTCATTTCCCTCTCTGCTCAAATGTCCCCTCACTGATAGAGGCCAGCCCTAAAAAATACTACCCCTTCCTCAAACCATCACTCTATCTCCTTACCTTGATTTTCTTTTCTGCTAGCACTTAGCCCATATGCTCCATTACATGTTTGTTTTTCACTTGTTGGGCATATCTCTTCCCAGAATATAAACTTCAATATAGGCAAGCACTTTGTTACAGTCACACTGAGAACAGTGTGGCATAAACAGATACCTAACAAATATTTCAGAAGGAATCTATGAAAACAAATAGCTATATGCTTTCACAATTCACTCAGAATAAAAATAAAATATAAAAACAAACAAACAAAAAACAACAAAAAAGAAATTGTATTTAGAACTGCAACTCTTAATGCATGATTTTCTTGTTCTTTCATCAAGACCATTCTATCCTGCCTCAGATCAGATCAGATCAGTCGCTCAGTCGTGTCCGACTCTTTGCGACCCCATGAATCACAGCACGCCAGGCCTCCCTGTCCATCACCAACTCCCGGAGTTCACTCAGACTCACGTCCATGATGATAAAAATTGCATTTTATTTAAATCCTACTATTTAGGTTTATATTACTTGGCCAAGCACTATGACTTCTTCTGATTCAAATATGAAAGTATAAAATGCCTACTTCTATATACATTTTACATTATATAAAACTTTATTAATATTTTATTTATATTCATAATGTATAAATTATATTAACTTCACAAATTAAGGCACATAAATTATTCCACCATGAGAATACAATGTGTCAAAATGCATTAAGACAGTTTAAACTAAAAATAACAGAGAAAACTAAACACATTTAAATAACACTATGCTCTATAATACTGAATTAACTCCCAAGGACACCATCTCATTGTAGCTAGCAACTATAATCTTTTACTTTACCCACTTCACTGCATATGACTTATCTTTTCTATAAATTCACCTGATTTTTTGGTGGACTGGACAAAACCTAATTAAGTGTGACATATTATAAAATACTTAGAAGGAAGCTATCACTTTATGTTATCAACATGAAAGGTATGAAGGCATTAAATGCAGTACTTTACAAATTTATCCATTGCTATAAGTGAAAACAATTCAGATTAAGTTATATTAAGTTAGACACAACAAAACATCATTAATTGTGTGTGACTTTTTGGCACAGAGACGTTCTTAACATAATCACAATTTTTATTTGAAGTCTAGTGGAAAATGATTAATTCAGTGCTATGCAAAATGAGATAGAATCTTTTACACATTATCTCAGCCCCCATTTCATTTCAACCTAAGGTTCTAATCAGGGAGCTAAGTAAAATATTAAAATATACACATTTCAGTCTTCACTAGCTTCTGGTTTAATTTATATAAGCTATGTTTTGCAGCAGAGTCACCTAAATGACCTTCATTTCAAGCACATAACTTTGGTTCCATCCCTTTCTCCCTCAGCCACCTAACTGAAGATTTAATTAAGGAGAAGGAACCACCATAACCTCTCTGCTTGGTATCAATATAACACATGATGCATTCAAGACCTGGTTTATTTTATCTGAAATTTTCTTAGGAATGTTTACTCATATAAAGACTTTGAGAATAGCTGTCATTACCTATTATTTTAAATATTTACAAATTTATTGCATCATTTCCTGGAGTTTATTTTAAAAACATCAGTACTCAACTGTCATTAATCTACTAATCCTTAGGGGTTTTGATGCCATAATTCTTTTACATTATCCTGAGTATTTTACAAGGTCCTTGTGCTATTTTGCTTATAAATGTCTCATTTTCCACTGTCCTTTAATCTCTCTGCCTTTAGGTCTCTCTAACCCAGAAATTTTATTCCTTTGTGGAAAATAGGCCATAAAACAAATCTACCAATTCTTACACAGAAAGCAGTATTTAAGAAAAGTTGCAAAGTTATAAGATACTAAGGCAATACAATGGCATAAAATGTACAGTAAATAAGAATAAAAGTACAGTTATATATGCAGATATGAAAAGATATTCAAGATATAGTGTTAAGTGAAAAACAACAACTTGTAAAACAAATGTGTTTCTATCTGCATATAAAAATGACATCTGTATATATAATATATAATATGATGCATTTAGATATGTTTATATAGAGAGAAACTTTTCTGAAATCATGCACACAAAAAAATACTTATCCACAGTTTTTGCTCAGGAAATAGAAAAAAGGCCAGGCAAGGAAAACCCTAGCTTTCATCTTATTCTCATCTATTCTGTGTAATGAAAACTTTTCAACCAATCTTTTATAAGAAAAATTTTTTTTTCAAAAACTTTAAAATGTCTATTACCTTTGATCCAGAAATTAAACTTCTTGGAAACTAGCCTAAGAAAATAATTGTTAATTTTAAATTATCTTAGGTAATAAGATATTAGGGTATGATTAACAGTAGTGAAAATAGGGAAAAACTTATGGAAATGGTAAAATTATGAAAAAAACACAGGATAGAATAATACACAGACATTAAACATATTCATGAAGATTACATAATAACATAAAAATGTTTATGGTATAAAGTTAGGAATAAAAAGCAAAATACAACATTTTATAGAATTTATGACAACATAGATTTGTAAACTCTAACTTTAGAAATAAAAAGCCTGACCAAATGTTGAAAGTGATTTTTGTGTGTGATAAATCCACAGATATTTTGAAGACCATTTTTCACAATCTCCTAAACGTTATTTTGTAAACTATTAATGAAAAATAAACACCAAAAGAAGTCTGGTACATACATACAGTTCAGTTCAGTCACTCGGTCGTATCCGACTCTTTGCGACCCCATGGACTGGAACATGCCAGGCTCCCTGTCCATCACTAACTCCTGGAGCTTGCTCAAACTCATGTCCATTGACTCGGTGATGCCATACAACCATCTAATCCTCTGTCTTACCCTTATCCTCCAGCCTTCAATCTTTCCCAGCATGGGGGTCTTTTCCAATGACTCAGTTCTTTGCATCAGGTGGCCAAAGTATTGGAGTTTCAGCTTCAGCATCAGGATCTTCCCAATAAATACTCAGGACTGATTTCCTTTAGGATAGACTGGTTGGATCTCTTTGCAGTTCAAGGGACTCTCAAGAGTCTTCTCCAACACCACAGTTCAAAAGCATCAATTCTTCGGTGCTCAGCTTTCTTTATAGTCCAACTCCCACATCCATACATGACCACTGGAAAAACCATAGCTTTGACTAGATGGATCTTTTTTGGCAAGCAATATCTCTGCTTTTTAATATGCTGTCTAGATTTATCATAGCTTACCTTCCAAGGAGAAAGTGTCTTTTAATTTTATGGCTGCAGTCACCATCTGCACTGATTTTGGAGCCCCCCAAAATAAAGTCTCTCACTGTTTCCATTGTTTCCCCATCTGTCATGAAGTGATGGGACCGGATGCCATGATCTTCATTTTCTGAATGTTGAGTTTTAAGCCAACTTTTTACTCTCCTCTTTCACTTTCATCAAGAGGCTCTTTAGCTCTTCACTTTCTGCCATAAGGGTGGTGTCATCTGCATATCTGAGGTTATTGATATTTCTCCCAGTAATCTTGAT
>NW_011494855.1:1049899-1050315 GCF_000754665.1 Bison bison bison | reverse complement strand
CATGTCCAGTTCTAACTGTCTCTTCTTGACCTGCAAACAGATTTCTCAGGAGGCAGGTCAGGTGGTCTGGTATTCCCATCTCTTGAAGAATTTTCCACAGTTTGTTGTGATCCACATAGTCAAAGGCTTTGGCGTAGTCAATAAAGCAGATGTTTTTCTGTAACTCTCTTGCTTTTTCTATGATCCATGGATATTGGCAATTTGATCTCTGGTTCCTCTGCCTTTTCTAAAACCAGCTTGAACATCTGGAACATTCACAATTCACATACTGTCGAAGCCTGGCTTGGAGAATTTTGAGCATTACTTTACTAGCATGTGAGATGATTGCAATTGTGTGGTAGTTTGAACATTCTTTGACATTGCCTTTGTTTGGGATTGGAATGAAAACTGACCTTTTCCAGTCCTGTGGCCACTGC
>NW_011494855.1:1049434-1049799 GCF_000754665.1 Bison bison bison | reverse complement strand
CTTTAGCTCTTCACTTTCTGCCATAAGGGTGGTGTCATCTGCATATCTGAGGTTATTGATATTTCTCCCAGTAATCTTGATTTCACCCTGTGCTTCATCCAGCCCAGCTTTCACATGATGTACTCTGCATAGAAGTTAAATAAGCAGGGTGACAATATACAGACTTGACATACTCCTTTCCCGATTTAGAACCAGTCTGTTGTTCCATGTCCAGTTCTAACTGTCTCTTCTTGACCTGCAAACAGATTTCTCAGGAGGCAGGTCAGGTGGTCTGGTATTCCCATCTCTTGAAGAATTTTCCACAGTTTGTTGTGATCCACATAGTCAAAGGCTTTGGCGTAGTCAATAAAGCAGATGTTTTTCTG
>NW_011494855.1:1035048-1049334 GCF_000754665.1 Bison bison bison | reverse complement strand
GACATTGCCTTTGTTTGGGATTGGAATGAAAACTGACCTTTTCCAGTCCTGTGGCCACTGCTGAGTTTTCCAAATTTGCTGGCATATTGAGTAGCCAGCAAATTTTGTAGCACTTTCACAGCATTATCTTTTAGGATTTGAAATAGCTCAACTGGAATTCCATCACCTCCACTAGCTTTGTTTTAGTGATGCTTCCTAAGGTCCACTTGACTTCAGACTCCAGGATGTCTGGCTCTAGGTGAGTGATCACACCATTGTGGTTATCTGGGTCATGAAGATCTTTTTTGAATAGTTCTTCTGTTCTTGCCACCTCTTCTTTATATCTTCTGCTTCTGTTAGGTTCATATAATTTCTATTGTGCCCATATTTGCATGAAATGTTCCCTTGGTATCTTTAATTTTCTTGAAGAGATCTCTAGTCTTTCCCATTCTATTGTTTTCCTCTATTTCTTTGCACTGATTCCTGAGGAAGGCTTTCTTATCTCTCCTTGCTATTCTTTGGAACTCTGCATTCAAATGGGTATATCTTTCCTTTTCTCCTTTACCTTTAGCTTCTCTTCTTTTCTCAGCTATTTGTAAGACCTCGTCAGACAACCTTTTTGCCTTTTTTGCATTTCTTTTTCTTGGGCGTGGTCTTGATCACTGCCTCCTGTAATATGTCACTAACCTCCAGCCATAGTTCTTCATACATTAGATCATAAGAAAGTCATAAACCTTGCCATCTAATGTTGAACCCATTTGAATGAAAAGATAACAAAATGTTTTAAAATTATAGATCTGATCAAGTCAAGAACACAGATTTCCCATAATAGTTGAGAAAAACAATAAACCTGTACACTTTTCATTTCACAAATCCAGAGGGAAAACCCACTTTTTTCCAAGTGACATGATTCTAGTTGAATGCTTCTATTAGTCCATGTATCACATAATTAGAGCCCATATTATGTGCAGATTATTTTACAGAAAGCTGTCTACTTTCATAAATCCAAGTAAACAATATAGTTTTCTGATGTGGAAATAAATGAAATAATAATGTCAATGTTGCTACTGAACTTTAACATTCTACCTTTTGGGTCAGCAGTTTGCTAAATTGTACAAATATTCTAGATTATATTCCATATACCAGAATTGAACAATGAAATCCAAGATCAAACTTTTGAATTATTTTATTAAAGAGCTTCAAATGTATTTTAATAGGAGTCCTAACTCACATATGGTAAAATCATTTTGAAAATGTAGGGGGTCTTAATGTTATAATTCTAGGGCAGAGGTTGGCAAACTTTTTCTGTGAAGGGCCAGACAGTGAATCCTGAGGGCTTCGTGGGTCATAAAGTCTCTGTTGCAGCTACTTAACTCTGCTCTTGCAGAGCAAAAGCTGCAACTGAGAATATGTAAATAAATAAGCATGACTCTTTTCAATGAAACTTTATTTTCTGGAACTGTAATATGAATTTAATATAATTTTCATGAGTTATCATATATACCTTTGATTTTTTTCCAATCATTTAAAAACAAAAAAAATATTATCTCACAGGCAATACAAAAAGAAAAGTGGTAGACCAGATTCAGCCTGTGGGCTGAAGTTTGTCAAACTGTTCATCAGAGTTTTTAACTTATTCTAAGCTAATATCCCTTGCTACTTCCCCATATTCAGCATGCTTTTATCCTCCTCCATCCCACCTTCAAAATCCTATCTAACCTTTAAAGTCCTCAAATATGTCCTTCATGAAAACTTTCTACGTGTTCTTTATCAAATGGGCCTTCTCTTCCTTTGAAACTTTCATTTGTACTTTCTCTGGTTTTTATACATGACTACTGACCTTGTCCAGTTATGTATATGCCAAGCCTTCCTCTTAACATTTTGTGGATGAAACCCACTCCAGTTCAGTTCAGTTCAGTCACTCAGTCATGTCCGGCTCTTTGCAACCCCATGGACTGCAGCACGCCAGGCCTCCTTGTCCGTCACCAAGTCCCAGAGTTTACTCAAACACATGTCCATTGAGTCAATGATGCCATCCAACCATCTCATCCTCTGTCGTTCCTATTCTCTCCTGCCTTCAGTTCTGTCCCAGAATCAGGGTCTTTTGAAATTAAACCGTCTCTTACACATTTCTTGTTGATCATGGTGCATGGCAGAAGGTTAATGATGATGGTTGAATGGAAAGATAACTACTTGACATCAGTTCCTGGATATGGGCCCCAGTGGTTTAATAACAGCTTTTAAGTTTCTAAAAAAATATTGTAGACATTAAAAGTATTCATAAGATTTAAAACATAGACGGATTTTAGCAATATTAAAATGTGACAACAAATTTTATGTCAGAGTCAAAAAGAATGCCCACCATGTTGGTAGAGAAGATAGATGGAGAGATGGGAGAGATATAAGGCATGGGGTGCTATGTGAGAGCCAAATATCCACAGGACACAACTTAGTCCTTTAACTGTCCTCCTAGAGTTGAAAAAAGTATCAGACCATCCACTGCCTGTGGTATCAGGGCCTGATTATCCTGGGACACGTCTTAAGACTTTCCATGTCACATTGAACTTCTTATACACCCAGGAAACCCCTGGATCAGAAAGTTACTCAGCTTCAGACAACTCAAAATTAAGTTTGGAGATTTCTACGAAATCTTTAAATTTTCATTTAACTCTAAATTCCTACTGCACAGATGCAATAGGAGATGTTCAGAAACTGGAGCCACTCTCCCTAAATTCACATTCTAGGAATGTTTCTTATTATCTATATGATCCTTGACATCTTACTTAACCTCTCCAAACCACAATTTTGTCATCTGTTAAAAAAAGAGACAATGACAAGAGAACCTAACTCATGGGGATATTGGACCATTGTGAGGATTAGGCAAGTTTCTCTATCTAAGTACTTAGCACTATTACATAGAAATCATCTATCAGTGTTAGCTATATATACAGGTGACTGCATATTTAGAAAAGAACAAATAGCATTGCTAATATTAAATAACCTCTAAGAAGCCACACATACCCTTGCCTTCAGACATGTATTTTATTTGATTTTTGAGATAGAACTGCCATAGGAAGGAATTAAAGAAAATAGGAGACAAGTTATATAAGAATTATCAAGTAATTTTTTAAATGCAGTAGAAGGAAAACAGCAAGCTGAAAATACATGTATGGTTATGTGACATAGAGAGAAATAGGAAAAAATTGAATCCTTCTGGCATTATCACAACAGTATTTCCCAAGCTTTGGCAGAATGCAGTGATCAAGATCAGGTTCCATGCACAGGGACAATGGCAGGTCAACTCAAAGGCCGTACTTACCACCTTTATCCACCCTATGGGGACCTGCCTTTTTGTCCTTCACCTTAGCAGTGCTTTCTTCCCAAAGCTTACTCTTCCTCTTTTCCTTTTCTTCCTTGGAAACATGTTCCCTGGACTTCTCAAATAAGCTCTCTGCAATCATTCCAGTTCCTTTCTCTGCTTCTTGTTCAAGAACATTCTCCAAATTTTCCTCTATCAGCAGAGGCTTGGTCTCCAAATCTGTTTTTATTATTTCTTTTTCTTCAATTTCTGGAGAATCCTCAGTTGGAAGGTGGGTTTTTCCTGGCTTATCATTTTCACTCAACTCTTGAGAAGATGGACTTCTGACACTTTCATCTGGACTGTTTTCAGCGTTGGTCTCCTGGTCCCCCACTGCAGATTCATCTTCACTAGAACTAGAATATGGGTGACTTCTGGATGAGGTTGATGAAGCAGTTTTTCCATCTATGAAAAATAAAAATGATGATATCACTGTATTTTCATAAGGGGAAATTTAATAATTATTGTGGGAATTACGTTCATAATTAATCATATTGACATTTTAAATATAGTTTAGTAGATTTGATTCCCTTTTCCCATATATTCCACATACTTATCATGATAAAGAAAAATCTATGTAATCTGTGAGTCTATAAAAATTTTTAGTAGAAAGTCACATTTGAAAACAAATAGTGTTTATTTTTTGAGAGCCATATCACTGGAAAAAAACTATCTGTTATAGAAGAAATGGAATAATCTTTTACTTGTTCAGCAGAAGCATTTATTTCATTATCATCTTGGGTAGCCACAGTATTCTCTGTACATAAAATTTATATTTTTATCTATTGCAACACCCACCATACTAGTATAGTCTGGTAGCTGAGTATGGTAAAAATATCCATCGTTGTTGTTGTTCAGTCACGCAGATGTATCTGACTCTTTGTGACCCCATGGACTGCAGCATTCCATGCTTTCCTATCCTTCACCATTTCCTGGAGTTTGCTCAGATTCATGTCCACTGAGTCAGTGATGCCATCCAACCATTTCATCCTCTGTCACCCCCTTCTCCTCCTGCCCTCAATCTTTCCCAGCATCAGTTATCTTTGTATTTGCATAATACCTAGATACTTAATAAATATTTTGAAATAATGCTCGTGTGTGTGTGTGCACGCGCATGTGTGTGTGTGTAGAAGGAAATGTCTTTTTTTCGGGTTCCCCAGAAGCAGATGCTGATGAGGATGCACAGGCAAGTGATGAAATGAGAATATGCTCCAGGAGAAGTTCTTCCAGCGTGGGGGAAGCAGGGAAGGGAAGGGAAGAAGTCAATCAAGGGAGCTATTTCAAGCAACATCTCAGCCTCAGCCCAAACTCAGGGGAAACTCTGAGTCTAAATTATATTAAAATTTTTCCTCCCTGGAGGACTCTGGGCTCACACACTCTGCTCCAGTTAGACATGGCTACAGGCCATCCTGGGGGGACATAAACTCCTTGGCACTTTCAAGCTCTTTGTGCCTCAGGGTGAAGCCAATCCGGTAGCCCAGGGCTGTCCTCTGAAGAAGACAGAGGATGCAGAGCTGGAAATGGGCACACAGAATCAATAAAAGAGATTCTAGGAGATTTATGAAGTATGCTGATGTGATGCTACAGATACCCAGTCTAGAAACTTACCACAGCCAAAAATGGTTTAGCATTTGCTACCTGCAAACACTTCAAAGTATCTCCAAGACAGTCACACACACACTGACTCTATAAGGAAGATGTGCTGCCTCAATGTCACGGCATACACTGCCATGGGCCAGAAAAATACAAACTTGCCTTTGATTTTTTTAACCAAATAGATCCACGTTATAATTGTTTTTTACAAAATACTTTTTTTTTATTTTCCAAAAGAAAGAGCCCACACTTACAAGCTGCTGAGCTTTCTTGTTTTCTCTTCTCTGTGTGCTCTGGACTCTTTTTGTCTGTTTCTTTCTTTTCTGCTTGGCAGCTACCCAGATGGCTATAGCAGCTGAGGCAGAGTTTAAGGGAAGAAATACCTGTCTTTACTCTTATCCTCTTTCCTCCAGCCCCAACGGCTCTCCATGACAAGGTTTAGCATTTTAAGTATAGTCACTGAGACATATCAGAGTCTCCACAAAGATTTCAGAGATGCTACCCAGCAGTAAAAAACAAACTCCAAAAAGCCTTTAAGCAACAGAACCCCTTAAGTACAATTCCATTTGTTCTTATCACTCAACTACCTTGACAGGCACCAGATGACCACTGTTTCTCAAAGGAGTCACATACTTCAGCGGCTCATTTTTTATCTCTGTTGTATAAGATCTAGATGTGCTGTTTCTCGGTAGGGAATGTACCGATCAAGGACAGACGTTCTCTATCTTATTTGTACTAGTTGAGAAACTTCAGGGACTATGATCTCCCCCTCTCTTCAGTGTGTCTCACATTTGTTTTTTTTAAGAGAAGAAAAACAACTCCTGTTTGCTAGTGGTTTGATCAGTGGTTTTCATTAACTGCACAATTAGCTAGGACACAATGTTATATTGATACTTGTTATACATCCAAAAATATCCATATCTATCATCTGAATGTTGACATGAAGATGCTAATTTTTGGCTCTGCTGCTGCTGCTGCTAAGTCATTTCAGTCGTGTCCAACTCTGTGCGACCCCACAGACGGCAGCCCACCAGGGTCCCCCGTCCCTGGGATTCTCCAGGCATGAACACTGGAGTGGGTTGCCATTTCCTTTAGCTCTGAGTGTTGTTCATATAATTTAAAAAATGAAGGCTCCTCTTTCTTTAGCAGCTTCTATTAATTATTTTATTTCAAAGGCTGAAACGAGCTATGGTTCATTTTTGAGTCAGTCCTTAAGAGAAGAAAGATCAGCAGAATGAATGGCGAGGCTATCTGACCTCCCTTATAAACTCATTTCAGTTTTCAAATTTCTCTCCAACCTCCTTGCATAATCTTGTTTCACTCTCATTTCTTATTTTCATCTTCATACAGATGCTGGGGCAAGGCTTTGCCTACAAAAAAGCTCAAGGTGCTTTAGGGCCACGGAATGGGATTTTCAACACTAATTTTATTTATTCTCTTAGAAATAAAGTTTTTATGTAAAAATTTTTATATAAAGGAAGTTTGAGAGCAGACATGTAAATTGTAATTTTTTTCATCAGGAGGGAAAAAATTTGTCTTGGAGGCATGTTAGGAGACTTCACTGTCTCCTACCTGGAGTAGGAAATGGCAACCCACTCCAGGATTCTTACCTGGAAAATTCCATGGACAGAGGAGCCTGGTGGGCTACACAGTCCATGGGATCTCAAAGAGTCAGACACAACTGAGCAACTGAGCATGCACTGCCTCCTACCAAAATTCCATTAGTCTCTTCAATGCTCCTTTAGGTACTGATGCTAAGAATTTACCCTTGGTCTCCATGGTAGCGACCTGACTTGCACGCATTCCCTAAGTCCTCTGCCAAAACCATCATGTTTGGTGCCACTGCTCTACCTCCTAAGAAGGATCCCTAACTTGTCTCTCTCCACATTCAATCAACCCCAAATCCCTTCACTATCTTTTCTCTTCATGTAATCATAACTACACAGTGATAATAATTTCTTCTTTTACATCACTATTTCGCACATAAGATTGAGAGAAAACACTATGTTTTTCTGTAAAACAACCCTAGGTGCTCCAATCATGACTAAGCTACTCATTACCTACAACTTTGGTTATGCTACTTCTCTAAGCCTCTGTTTTCTTGGCTGTAAATTCTACCTATTGTTCTCAATAAATAATTACAGAAATTACATGATAAAATTAATCTCACCAAATCAAATAATAATTTCTTTATGATTTTCAGTCTTCTTCCCTAATATCATACATGATAGTCAGTTCAGTTGCTCAGTCAGGTCCGACTCTTTGCAAGCCCATGAACCGGAACACACCAGGCCTCCCTGTCCATTACCAACTCCGAGAGTTTACCCAAACCCACGTCCACTGAGTCGGTGATGCCATCCAGTCATCTCATCCTCTCTCATCCCCTTCTCCTCCTGCCCTCAATCTTTTCCAGCATCAGGATGTTTTCAAATGAGTCAGCTCTTCACATCAGGTGGCCAAAGTATTGGAGTTTCAGCTTCAACATCAGTCCTTCCAATGAACACCCAGGACTGATCTCCTTTAGGATGGATTGGTTGGATCTCCTTACAGTCTAAGGGACTCTCAAGGGTCTTCTCCAACACCGCAGTTCAAAAGCATCAATTTTTAAGTGCTCAGCCTTCTTTATAGTCCAACTCTCACATCCATACATGACCACTGGAAAAACAAAAGCCTTGACTAGACCAACCTTTGTTGGCAAAGTAATGTCTCTGCCTTTTAATATGCTGTCTAGGTTGGTCATAACTTTCCTTCCAAGGAGTAAATGTCTTTTAATTTCATGGCTGCAATCACCATCTGCAGTGATTTTGGAGCCCAAAAAATAAAGTCAGCCACTGTTTCCCCATCTATTTGCCATGAAGTGATGGGACCGGATGCCATGATCTTAGTTTTCTGAATGTTGGGCTTTTTCACTCTCCTCTTTTACTTTCATCAAGAGGCTTTTTAGTTCCTCTTCACTTTCTGCCAAAAGGGTGGTGTCATCTGCATATCTGAGGTGATTGATATTTCTCCTGGCAATCTTGATTCCAGCTTATGCTTCATCCAGCCCCGCATTTCTCATGATGTACTCTGCATATAAGTTAAATGAGCAGGGTGACAATATACAGCCTTGACGTACTCCTTTTCCCATTTGGAACCAGTCTGTTGTTCATGTCCAGTTCTAACTGTTGCTTCCTGAGCTGCATACAGGTTTCTCAAGAGGCAGGTCAGGTGGTCGCAGTTTCCCACCTCTTTTAGAATTTTCCAGTTTATTGTGATCCACACAGTCAAAGGTTTTGGCATAGTCAATAAAGCAGAAATAGATGTTTTTCTTGCTTTTTTGATGATCCAGTGGATGTTGACAATTTGATCTCTGGTTCCTCTGCCTTCTCTAAAACCAGCTTGAACATCTGGAAGTTCACAGTTTATGTATTGCTGAAGCCTGGCTTGGAGAATTTTGAGCATTACTTTACTAGCATGTGAGATGAGTGCAATTGTGTGGTACACTTTGAGCATTCTGTGGCATTGCTTTTCTTTGGGATTGGAATGAAAACTGACCTTTTCCAGTCCTGTGGCCACTGCTGAGTTTTCCAAATTTGCTGATATATTGAGTGTAGCACTTTCACAGCATTATCTTTTAGGATTTGAAATAGCTCAACTGGAATTCCATCACCTCCACTAGCTTTGTTCGTAGTGATGCTTCCTAAGGTATGATAAGTAACACTCTAATAAATCTTTCTTGTGATTTCACCCTGTACATTATATTATGAATAGTAGTCACAGTCACCATTTAATGAGTAAAATAAGACAAAACTTGATCATGATTATGCACCTACTCTACACCAAGCAATGAGGTAAGCACTTTACAAGCAATTCATTTAATCCCAAGGAATACTTATCTTCTTTTTCTTGATTTAGAAGGTAAAAACTACAGAAGTTAAATAATATCCACTGTCCATTAGCTATAAAGGAACAACTTTTGTAAAATACTGCTTTTGTAATGAGATGTTTCCCCCCGAGTTCAATCCCTGGGTCTGGAAGATTCCCTGGAGAAGGGAATGGATACCCACTCAAGTATTCTCGCCTAAAGAAGTCCATGGACAGAGGAGCTTGGTGGGCTACAGTCCATGGGGTTGCAAAGAGTTGGACACAAGTGAGCAACTAACACTTTCACATTTTCAATGACATGTTTGTATTTGGTATAAGGGAGAACATATGTCCTCTCTTGATAATGAAATGAGTTCATTATCAGTGCATCAGTAAGATAAATATATACATTACTTTGTAAGGGTAAATATCTAAAATAAATTCAGATGTAGCAGGAGGAGAAGAAGCAAGCTTAAAAGTTCCTCCATATTTAACTTTAATTGGGTTTTCTAAACATTAATATGAATACTTAAAATACTGAGAATATAATCAAATCATGTATCACACTGTGCTGCTTAAGTCTTTTTCAATTTATCCATTAATGTAGTCCACCAGCCATGCATTTCACAAGATTTTATTGAGTGTCTCAATAATATCACTGCCATGTACAAGGCAGATTCAAAACTATAGAGAAGCACCTCATAGATAAGTAATTTATGGGAACTAAAAGATGATGCTGTATTTAAGTATCCATCTGAAAGCCATCCTACTTCAGTGATCCAAAAGTGAAGATAAAATGAGCAATTCTTACAGTTAAGAAAAATTAAAATGTGACTAACCATGCAAAAAAATGCAGATTTCTGACCAAAAGCTGCCTACAACCTTCCCCTAACCCTCTGTTGTCTAAGGATTACTGAAGTCCATAGAGTGTGGTTTCAGAGCATATGCAATTTCAACATAGAAGGAGCATCATTCCCTCATATCCATCTCTTCAAGCCCATAGTCAGACCCAGAAAGGAAGAGTGAGATATCTGAAGTATGTCAGGTAAAGAGAATATTTTTGTGACACAGATTTTTAAAGTATTTAAGGCCGACTGCTTCAATAGAGTGAAAAATAGCACAAGTGAAATATTATCTTTTTTACTAGAAAAAAATTGCTTTAATTCTTGTTCCTTTCTTTGTGTTATGGGAACAGATGCCGCCTCTGTCTCTCTCCCTCCGCTTCCCCCCGTTCTCTTTCTCATAAGGAGCTACTTAGTCTTTACCTCTTACTCATAGGTACTATCAGCCAAACTGTCCACAAAAGTCTGTTCTCAGCAACATGACACTTTCCCCCTCAACCTTATAACATGTATCTATGACAATGTATTTTCAAGTGGTGAATTAGCTCCCAGGGTTGTCAACACAAACGCAGAGAAAAGGAAGCTGTCATTCTTTTTAAATGAAGGGAAGTCTCACACATCATTCTCAAAGTAGGGTCTTCTCTTAGTGGGTGCTCAGTCCCTGGCACTCCATCACTTGTGAGCCGCTCAGCACAGGGTATTTATCAAGGCAGGCCGATACAATTGTTTGCTGGCAGTTTAAATGGGGCCGACTTGTCACGGGAGTGACAGCCTGGGCAATTGTTTGCCCTCTGGGAACAGGTGCAGGCAGGTTCAAATGAAACGCATCCAAACACTAACAGCAAGATTCTTAATCATGTCAATAAAAAGGATGTACCAGTGTCTAGGATGCAGTGGTCACAATATGCCTCTTAGACTTTTGAAGATGAAATGCTGTCTGGCTTTTCAATAGAGCGTACCAAGGAATCTATTATGTCATTATCATTTTTAATACACATTTCTTGTTTGCCGGATGCAATCTCTAATTCTGATACTCTGCATGCTAAAAAGAATATTTTTGAATAACACAGGGTCAGGTTATCAAAATAATGGGATGGAAAATAAAAGAGCCTGTAGGTGGAAGAAAGAAATGATAATAAGCAATGAGATTTTTACTTCAGAATAATGGCAAAGATTAAATGTAAATCTCAGGAATGCAAAGGAGCTCTTAAAAAGGATTGTTAAAAAATGTCATTACTGAAAGAAAAATAGTTAACCAGTTTAACTTGGGGCTTTTAAATGTCCCAACATTGTGGACTAGATTCTACATGTTCTGATAGTTTTCGTTACATAACTATTTAAAATATTATGTATTCTATACCTACCTTATGCAGCTAACTCTACACAATGTTTTGAATAAAATTCTAATAATAATCACATAGTGTAAATGTAACTAGATAGCATGGCACTGACAAAAGTATTTTGGGACTCTTGGTGTTAATCAAGTAATTCTTAATATTCACAAAATATCCTTTAGGAAATTGCCTCTGTGAGAAATAACAAAAACAACACTGTCTTAGCTTTTGTAGTATAATTAATCTGTGTGTTATTAATTTGGGTGATTAATTTTAAAGGCAAAATTTAACACACATGGAACTGTAAGTGGAAAATGAATTATGGCATGATAAAGTTTCATAAAATAAAGAGCTCAGTGAAGGCTGTGGAAGTAGGAGAGTCTCATGGAAGAGGAGGGCAATGAACTGGAAATGAGCAACAGGCCGGGGAGTGGATCAATGGAAGAGAAAGGTAAATTTAGGTAAAATTAAAATTTTTCCATTTTATTTTCTTCTGTTTAAAAGCAAAACAAAATCACAAAACAGAAGCTAAAAAATAGAATAAGATGAAGAGCTCAAGATAAATGCCTCTTTAAAATATACATTCTTAAGGAAACAAAATCCTTTTATTAGAGGCATTTGCATTAATTTTAGACAAGTAGATGTTGACTGATTTGGAGAAACGTTACATTGTTTTTCTCCAAAATCCAGGCTCTGAATTTTGCGTCTTGGCTCCACCACTTTCCAGCTGTGTGAGTTACTTAATCTCATTATTTCCAAGTTTCTTTACTTGTAAAATGGAGGCAAAAAGTACCTGCTTTTTTAAAAGTTGTTTGAGGTAAATCAGATAATTCATGTGAAATAGTTAATATGAGCTCGGCACAAAATCGAGTCTTATAAACAATACCTATAGGATTCTTTCCTAAACATGGGATTCCAGTTATTTAACTGCAAGCAGTATTCAGTGTTAAAGCTTACCCATCATTGTCAGCTATTCAATAATCACAGGTCTAAATGATTAAAGCTTTCCCTCCAAGTAAAATTCAAGTACTGCATATATCTTTGTCTGCTTGAACATTAAAAAATTACTCAATCTTGGAAGAAATTCATTTGATCCCAGGAAGGAAGTTGATAACACAGCACAAAAATAATCCTCAGATGACCATATATTGGAATAATGTACTGACTCTTGACAAAATCAATAGATGACAATTCCCTACCATCATTGAAGAGATAAAAAATTGAGTTCCTCTTTGTTTTGACTAGATTATATTTATACACAAACACATTTTCAAACTGTTTTCCCGGTTCAAGTATAGTTTCTTTAAAATAGGATTCAGGTGACATCACTTTTCCATACAATTCTTTTAACTTTTTCTATATCATATAGGAATATGAATTAAATTCAACATTTACATTCAAGATGAGAAAAGAAATATATTAGGCATGCCTAGAAATATAAAATGTTAAGTACTGAGAAATTTAAAAGGCTTAATTTAAGACTTTACTAAAAATTTTCAGTGCCTGACTATTAATATACAGTAGCTCTTTCAACTGTAATTGAAATGGCAGCAAATCTTTTCAAATGTATTGAAAGTTAAAGTCATTCTAGTTTTTCACATTGTGTTTTTTACAATGTGTTGTCACATTGTGCTTTTCACATCGCTTCACTCTTTGCTTTGACTATCAGGAAGTTCAGGATTATTTTAACTCAAGGGTAGTCATGATCCCCTATGCAGCTCCTAGCAAAATTATCTTCTCTCTTACTCTAAATAATTTTCTGTTCTTTATTTTATTGCCCTGTGTATGTCTGCATGAAATTTTAGGATAGGTTTTCTTAAATTCTTTCTTGAAGAGGACAAAGTGACAAACTATTTGTTCTTGTGATTACTTCATTACTTAATTTACTCTTATTTTGTATAATTCAAATATATCCCTTGAATTCAAACTTTTGATATTTTTATACAGGAAAAAATGTGAGAGGTGAAAAATGGAGAAAATGGACAGCAATTCAAAAACTCATCATAATGTGACCTCATTTCTCTAGTTTAAAGCAAACTGCATAGACATACACACACTTAAATATAAGAGGCTATTATTATCACTGATAAAATGCCCAGAATGTACCAGGGAAGATATATCATTTATTTACTAAGACCTACATAGCCTTGGCCAAACATTTTCAAGGGACAAAGCCAGAAATGGATTCCTTCTTTGGATATTATCTTAGTAACTTGACATGTTTTTAAAAATCTTAAAAATTCAAGATATGCCCCATATAATGAGGGTTTTTTTTATCTACCTGAAATATTATGTATTTTCCCTATGAAATTCAGAATCATTTTAGGCTTGAATATTGTACAGGGGAAATTTTATCAATCTTTCCATAAACTGATATACCAGCATCTTGTGTTCAAAGTAAATTAAAAAAAAAAAATGAGCATAAATAAGGGAGAAATTTTCAACTTTCCTTTAATTGAATAGGAACCACTTTTCATTTTCCAAAGCCAAAAGAAATGGTCTATATGTGTGTGCACATAAGAGAACACTGAAAAAAAATTTTTTTTAATGAGGTAACTTTCTAAGTAAACAGGAGATGTGTCACTACAAGTTTTACCTGACGCCTTGCTGGAAAATCCCAGCAAATTAAAGAGAAAGGATTCCATAATGGGTATCTATGGAAGATGGGGTGACCAGCACCTTCTGGTAAGGGTACCACGTTCTAAACAGTCTTAAAGGAGGCTTATCTCATTAAATATAAGGGAAAGTAGTGACACTTGCTAAACAGCCTATGCCGCATGATAAGCTAAACAACTTGCCTTGTTTATCATCTTCCAATTCACTCTCCGAGCATCCATCACCCTCATCTTTCACATTGTCATCAGCATCTGGTGCCTTCCACAAAGAGGTTTCACTTTCCCTTTCAGGGTCTAAATGATCTTTTTCATCCTCTGAGGGTGACTTTGACATTTCATTCATTTGATCATCAGCCTGTCCTTCTTCATTAGCTTTCCCATCTTGTTTCTCTTCGTCTGCTTCAAAATCTTCTTCATATTCGTATTTAAATATGTTTTCTTGGTCATCTTCCCAGACATCTTGCCCTGGTTTTTCTTTACATTCCATTTCTTCCACAGTGGTTCTCACTTCACTGAGCCCTGCGTGTAGTTCTTGAGCTGAAACAATGGCTGAAGCTGAGGCTTTGCTCCCCTCCATCTCTCTCCTTCTTGGTATCAGGTACTCTCTATCCTTTCTCAGTTTCCCCTCACCCTTCTTCTGTCCCTCTTTTTTCTCAGCGTTCTTTTCTTTCCTGGGTTTTGGAGAAGTTGTTTTTTTGTCAAGGCCCATTGCAATAATGCAC
>NW_011494855.1:1031903-1034948 GCF_000754665.1 Bison bison bison | reverse complement strand
GACACTTGCTAAACAGCCTATGCCGCATGATAAGCTAAACAACTTGCCTTGTTTATCATCTTCCAATTCACTCTCCGAGCATCCATCACCCTCATCTTTCACATTGTCATCAGCATCTGGTGCCTTCCACAAAGAGGTTTCACTTTCCCTTTCAGGGTCTAAATGATCTTTTTCATCCTCCGAGGGTGACTTCGACATTTCATTCATTTGATCATCAGCCTGTCCTTCTTCATTAGCTTTCCCATCTTGTTTCTCTTCGTCTGCTTCAAAATCTTCTTCATATTCTGAGAAAAGAAAATCTCCACTATGAGAATGAAAATAGAATCCCTAATACTGAGCCCATTTCACTTAATGAGGACTTTGACTCCATTATCCTCTGCTCTCTGGGCCTTTCTGCACTTCTTTTTCACACAATTAGTGAACATGGAATACTAATAGCAAATGATCAAAGATAGCAATCAGTTACATATACAAGAGCACTGAAGAAATGAAGCTCCAAATGACGAGCCTGAAACCTAATAAAAGCTCATTTACAAATGGACATCGTCATCTACAATAACCAAAATGGACAAGAGAAGGACTCGATAGAAAACAATAAATTAGAAATAAATTAAAAATGAAGAGAACAGGATTATAATAATGAAAGTTAATTTGGAGACCCAGTGAGGTCATATTTTATAGGAAGAATGTTCAAAATATTTGGATATCAAGTTAATGAATAGTGAAGTAGAAAAATTCAATTAATCAAGCCCAAAGGCCCTGAGAAGTAACACTGTGAATAGTAAATTCTTTGAGAGTACCAAATGGACATCAAAAATGCATTATGAAGGATTCTATACCTGGGCTAGAACTGAAATCATATGCATTATTCATTCCTACAATCAATAAAATAATTACATTCCAAGGATAAAAATTCTTATAAAATAGAATATGCTTGTCACAATCATGAATTTGCTTCATTCCCTACAGAAGTGTAATACATCTGCAGCAGGAAAAGGAATCTGTCACATCAGATAAACGCCATCTGTCCCTTGTGGTTATAATTTTTCACCTTTCATATTTAATTATTCCCCTTTTTCTTCCACCAAAAACTAAAAATCTTGAAGTGACAACATGCCAAGGATAGACAGCAAAAGGATTTCATGCAGAACCAATTAAGCAAATAAACAATTATCTTTAAAATAAAGATTACAGGGAAAATAAAGGTTTCCCTTTTTCTGTGTTTTAGTTATTAGATAGTCTGGTTTCTTCTCCAGTGGTGGGGGCCTCTTGGGTAATTACTTGAGAGTAGTCCACTTTGCCACAATGAGAGAAACTTAATTCAGAAATGCATGCCCTGTGCATAAGTAGAAAGCTCTTTCAATGCAGAGAAGGTACGAGGGTCATGTTAGAAGAAAAGTGAAATCAAAAACTGTAACAAAAAAGCAAACAAAGAGAACTCGTGAGAATATTTTCATGAAAGAGAGTTAATATGTAAAAAGAGAAATGCAAATTATCGTAGGACAAAATTATAAAATAAGCAAGAAGATGAAAAATTTGGTTTCTATTGCATAATACAAACAGAAAGTACTAATGAAAACAAATACCTTGATTCAAATATTTCAGGCCAAGTAAGAGGATAACTCCTCACTTGGTCCAGTAAGGTTCTCTTTATTGAGAACTTCCCAGGTGGAAGAGGATAAAATCTCAAGATTAAAGACATTACAGTAATACAGCCCCTGCCTACCAACGGATATCCAATTTTTGTAGAGGAAATAAGACATAGATACACAAGAAATACTGTACTCATGTTTGAATAGTTTTTATACATGACCCTCAGTAAGTCTAGTTCTAACACTATTGGGCTTGATTGCTGTAGATTTTTATATAGGACTCTTGATTAATAATGTGAAATAATGTCAAACAAGTGGAATAGAGTCAAATTTAAGAGAGAAAAGTCATTTGGAGATTGTGGAAGTCTTCCTAGGGAGTAGCTGAAGTTAGCCACAGAACACACACACACACACACAGAAACACATCAGAAACAGGTATTTGCTGCTGGTCATAGGATAAGCAGAGACAGATAGTACATGAATAAATTGCTTCAGTTTCATGAACTATTACAGAGTGGTGAAATATGAGGGTTTTGGAGTCACACTGTCATGTGTCCAGGTACCAAACACAGCTGTGTGATCTCAATTTGCTGAACATCTTTAAGTTTCAGTTTCTTCATTTATAGTATAAGTGGTACCTGCCTCATAAAACTGGGGAATATTAAAAGCAACAAGGCTTAAAATGTGCTCAGTATAGTGCCAAGGAAAGTAGGTACCTAACAAATATTGTTTTGTTGTTTTAGTTGCTAAGTGGTGTCTGATTCTTTTGTGACTCCATGGACTGGAGCCTGCCAGGCTCCTCTGTCCATGGGATTTCCCAGGCAAAAATGTTGGAGTGAGTTGTCATCTCCTTCTCCAGGGGATCTTGCCCACCCAGGGATCAAACCCTGGTCCCCTGCACTGTCAGGTGGATTCTTTACCACTGAGCCCTCAGGGAAACCCAAATAAATATTAGAGATCAGTAGTAATTGTGATTGACTGGGGAGTGGAGGGAGTTGGTAGTAGCACAGGAGAAATCACACACAATATGTGCTATATTGACAGCAATACACTCTAACGGTGGCACCTGATTAAAATGAGAGAAGTACAGTGTCCACAATTAGGACACAACTGCAGTCATATTATTGAAGCAGAGGAAAAATCCCCACATCCTTTTTGGCAGGAGCTTCAGTGCTTTCTCTCAAATAGGAAATTCAAAGCTGCCCCAGCTTTGTTCTATCATCACAGTTAAATACTAGTCTTCTATTAACCAGGAGCTCTGCATTAGCATCAGAGCTCAAAACAACTCCTTCATCTATCTACTCATGTTTTCAGTATGAATGAACTAGTGGCATGCTTTCTGGATCCCTTTTCATAATTTCTTCTGTTTCTGCATTTCATCTTTATTCTCCCTGAGAATGTAATTAGGTTGTTGTTTACCATCCCCACTAATGAGGAAGCAAGTCAGTGCAAG
>NW_011494855.1:1016687-1031803 GCF_000754665.1 Bison bison bison | reverse complement strand
AAAAGCTATGTCAAACCTAGACAGTGTATTAAAAAAGCAGAGACATCACCTTGCCAACAAAGGTCCATATAGTCAAAGCTATCGTTTTTCCAGTAGTCTTGTACTGATGTGAGAGTTGGACCATAAAGAAGGCTGAGCTCTAAAGAATTGATGCTTTCGAACTGTGGTGCTGGAGAAGACTCTTGAGAGTCCCTTGGACTGCAAGGAGATCAAGCCAGTCAATCCTAAAGGAAATCAACCCTGAATATTCATTGGAGTTGACTTACTGGGTATTAAAGGTAGCAGAGTATGCCACCACACACTATGCCACTTGGGCATAAGGATTATTTTGAGCTGAAGGCAACTGAGAAGTTGTAAATAGAAGAGCTCTCAGCCCTCATCCTATTTCCCTAAAAGCAAGGCATAAATTTTTCTCTTAATTAATTAATTTTTTTAACTGTGCTGGGTCTTCCTGGCTGTGAGAGGGCTTTCCCTGGCTGCCGAGAGCGGGGGCTACTCTCTACTTGTGGTGCCCAGACTTCTCATTGCGGTAGCATCTCTTATTGTAGAGCAAGGGCTCTAGAGTACATGGCTTCAGTAGTTGGGATGCACAGGCTTAGCTGCCCCTGATAGCATTTGGGATCTTCCTGGACCAGGGATCAAACCATGTACCCTACATTGGAAAGTGGCTTCTTAACAACTAGACCACCAGGGAATCCCAGGATATAAATTTTTGAAGGTGTCTCCCCTTTCCTCTCTCCCAGGAAGGACAGAAGTTAATCATAGGAGGCAACTCTGATCCTTAACAGCCCAGAGCTGGCACCAAAGAAATCAACATAAATTTCACTGAAACTAGCCCTTATATAATGTTAGTTTCCACATAATATTTGCTTTCCCACAATTTGCTGTCCCTGAAAGCTCAAAGTTCTTTTCCTTTGCCTTGTTGCTTCTTGAAAAAATGTATGATTCTTCTATTAGATGCCATATAAGCCCAAGTTCTAACCACCACTTTGAGTTACTCAGCTTTGGGTGCTCCCGTCCATATGCACAACGCACCTGCTAACACGCTTCTGTTTGCCCTTTTTGATCTCCTATTGGTTTTATTTACATGGACACAGCTAATGAACCTGAGATGGGTAGAGGGAAAGCCATTTTTCCTTTCCTACAGTATGAATCCTAGCTCTGCTACTTTCTCTCTGTATGTCTGAGCCTTATTTTCTTAAAATGGAGAGAGTAATAATATCTACTACCTCAAAGGAAAGCTATGACAAACCTAGACAGTGTATTAAAAAGCAGAGACATTACTTTGTAGCAAAGGTAATGTAGTCCATATAGTCAAAGGTCCATATAGTCAAAGCTTTGGTTTTTCTCATAGTCATGTACAGATATGAGAGTTAGACCATAAGGAAGTCTGAAATGTCTTAGAATTGCTTTTGAACTGTGGCACTGGAGAAGATTCTTGAGAGTCCCTTGGACAGCAAGGAGATCCAACCAGTCAAGCCTAAAGTAAATCAACCATGAATATTTATTGGAAGGACTGATGCTGAAGTTGAAGCGCCAATACTTTGGCCACCTGATGGAAAAGACCCTGATACTGGGAACGATGGAGGACAAGAGGAGACAAGAGTGACAGAAAATGAGATGGTTGGATGGCATCACTGACTCAATGGGCACAAGTTTGAGCAAATTCTGGGAGATAGTGAGGGCAGGAAAGCTTAGCATGCTGCAGTTAATGAGGTTGCAAAGAGTTGGACATGACTTAGTGACTGAACAACAGCAACAACATCAAAAGATGAGGATGTGTGTGTATATATATAAGGTAAAGAGATACATATATACACACATACATATATATATATGTGTATGTGTATGTTTAAAGGGGAAAGAAGGGAGGAGAAGGAGGCAGAAGAGGAGGATTAGAAGGAAGAAGATGCAGAGGAAGGAGGAGAGGAGGGAAGGGGAGGGGAGGAGAGGGAAGGCAAGAGAAGAAAAAAATAAAAAAACAAGAAATGCAGACAGGCTCCAGGACCCCAGGCCTATATTTTCAAATGTTTTCAGTTATGGAATATTCTTTCATTGTATAATCATACAGGCTGTGCCTTCCTGATGCCAAAGTATCAATTTCATCAGAGCAAATACATCAGTTCAGTTCAGTTCAGTTTAGTTTCTCAGTCATGTCCAACTCTTTGTGACCCCATGGACTGCAGCACACCAGACCTCCCTGTCCATTGCCAGCTCCCAGAATTTACTCAAACACATGTCCATTGAGCCTGTGATGTCATCCAACCATCTCATCCTCTGTCGTCCCTTTCTACTCCTGCCTTCAATCTCTCCCAGCATCAGGGTCTTTTCAAATAAGTCAGTTCTTCTCATCAGGTGGCCAAAGTATTAGAGTTTCAGCTTTAGCATCAGTCCTTCCAGTGAATATTCAGGACTGATTTCCTTTAGGATGGACTGGTTGGATCTCCAGTCCAAGGGACTCTCAAGAGTTTTCTCCAACACCACAATTCAAATACATCAGATACTGAAAAAAATAGGTAAAATTCTGGTCTCTCCCTGCAGAAGTGAACAGAGCCTCTGCCCACACAGATACAAATCTTCCCTGACTCCCCTAAAAGCACCTCCAACCTCCTGGAGTTAGGCAGCCCTCCTCTAAGACAACTTACACAGAGTGAAAGTGAAAAGTCGCTGAGTCGTGTCCAACTCTTTGCGACCCCATGGACTGTACAGTCCATGGAATTCTTTAGGCCAGAATACTGGAGTGGGTAACCTTTCCCTTCTCCAGGGGATCTTCCCAACCCAGGGATAGAACACAGGTCTCCCACATTGCAGGTGGATTCTTTACCAGCAGAGCCCAACTCAACAAAGGGAGCCCAACTCAACAAAGGGAGCCCAACTCAACATGAGGAGCCCAACTCACATAGAACTCCTCACAAAACAGTGGAGGAAGGTGATCAGGGAGAGTCCTCCTTGCAACAGAGTTGCCTGAGGATCAAAACTGAGTAACAACATTTAATGGATATTTTTGCAAATTTTCATAATTACATTCTAAAGACTTCAACAAAAGAACAGCAACAACAAAAGAAAACCGTGTCATGCATTACCGTATTTAAATATGTTTTCTTGGTCATCTTCCCAGACATCTTGCCCTGGTTTTTCTTTACATTCCATTTCTTCCACAGCGGTTCTCACTTCACTGAGCCCTGCGTGTAGTTCTTGAGCTGAAACAATGGCTGAAGCTGAGGCTTTGCTCCCCTCCATCTCTCTCCTTCTTGGTATCAGGTACTCTCTATCCTTTCTCAGTTTCCCCTCACCCTTCTTCTGTCCCTCTTTTTTCTCAGCGTTCTTTTCTTTCCTGGGTTTTGGAGAAGTTGTTTTTTTGTCAAGGCCCATTGCAATAATGCACCTAGGAAAAACATTAACATAAAGAGTGATTAATCTTTATGCACAGCAGAACCGCAAAGATCTTTAAACTACTTCTCTTACCCCAGTAAGAAATGTTACAAGAAACATATTTATCATAGTGTACATAATTACAAATTAACTACTTTTTCCTTATTAATATAACAATCTTGTAAGTAAACACAAAAAAATTCGTAGTTTTACCTACAATAATAAAAAAGAAAAGGAAGCAACTTAATAACTATGAATTATAGTCTCAAACTAAGCTTTGTGCCTTAAAGTATATTTTTGGCTCTATAATAGAGTCAGGTAGAGAGATAGAAATTTAAGTCTTTAAATTAGAATTATGTGATAAATGGACATTCAGGTTTATCAGAAAAAGGAAGCTGAGATAATAGTTATCAGAAGACGTCATTCAATCTTTGATAATGTATTATTCCAACATCACAATCAAAAAAAAGACTTATATATAAAGTTGAATCTAAATAATTGACTTTTTTTTAAGAAACACAGTCAAATATTTTCACACCCTTTAAACAAATACTTCAGGAGCCTGAACGCTTATTGTAATAGAATTGTCATCATTACTTTTAGAATGGTCTTTTGAAGCCTGTGGGCTTCCCTGATGGCTCAGACAATAAAGAATCTGCCTGCAAAGCAGGAGACCTGAGTTCCAATCCCTGGGTCAGGAAGATCCTCTGGAGAAGGGAATGGTAACCCACTCCAGTATTCTTGCCTAGAGAATTCCATGGACAGAGGAGCCTGGTAGGCTACAGTCCATGGGGTTGCAAAGAGACACAACTGAGCAACTAATACATAACAACTTTGAAACCTGTACCACAATCTTTTGTTGATTTTTGTTTGCAATAAGTTTTTGTGCTTTGAAAATGGCAGTGATCTCTAGAGGTCATATGGTCATTCAAATTCAAATCTGGTGAGCCAGCAGATGATATGAATGTATTAAGACATTAAAAAATATTTTTAAAAATCAGTTATAAAAAAGATAAGATCAATAAATTCTTCTATAGTTTTTTCCTGTTTCTCAAGATAATATCAAAATAGGAATTGTAATTATGATAATACACATTAATAAATATAGTGACTATGATAACAATAAAAGTATCAAGTGCTCCTTCTGTGCCAGTCTCTTCGCTAGGTACTTTGTATACATGATCTTATAGGATACATTCCCCTACAGACCAATTAAGAATTATCATCATCACTCTACAAACGAGGAAACTGAGGCTTTAAGGGTTCCATGACTTGCCCAGTTTTACCCAGCAGGTCAATGATGAAACTGGATTTCAGCTCATGACTATTAGACTCCGTCACCTCACAGTCTTCTCAGATGACTGCTTACACAGACAAATGTCACACGGCCGGGCTTACCACCAGGGCAAGTACTCACACTCTCACCAGAGACTAACACAAAGTGAGAAGTTTTTACCAAGGCCTAGAGACAATCTGTAACCCCAAAGAGGTTCCTGGTAGTTACTGGTCTCCCTACTCCTCCTCTAGAACTTTGCCCAGTTATTTCTCTCCATGTCACACAACTCATGGTGAACTGAGCCAATTAGAGTGGGATTAGAATGTAGTCAAGACTTGTCAGTCCAGGAAGAATCAAAACAATATGTAAAAATCTGAAAATCGTCTCAGTGTGAATCAAAACTAATGGCAATCTCTTCAAATGAAGATCGTGCTAAATTTCAGCCATCCCTAGGCTAGCAGTAGCAAATATGAGGGCTTAGTTAATCACTTATCCTTTCACTATCTCCCCATAAAATAAGGCTAAATGGATAGGCACTCAAAGTAACTATCAGGGGCTGTGAAAAATGGGATAATAAGAACACACTTACCTCACCCATATTAGCATGATAAAGTATTTCTCAACTATAATGATGATATACTTAGCACATTGCTTTCCTTGGAATAAAGGTGTCATGAATCTTCAAAGACTATGATTACTAGCATTGCCTTCTGTTCAAGCTGTTCTTCCCTTATCAATGGCAACACCAAATCCATTGATTTGGAGCCTCTGATATGCTGTTACTTTTAGTTTATGTTGTGACTGTGTAGAGGCTTTGATGCCTCCCTACTGCCTGTGCAGACGTTTTATGGCCCATCTGCTTAAGGGAATTAGACAAACAAAGTGGGTAACATCTGTGCTCTCCTCGTCACTGACTACCTATTTGACTTCTGAGTATAATTTGAGGTGTTGATTCTGATTACTGAAGCTCAAAGCAGTATGCATTCTACTTGGTTAGGCAATTTTTCTTCCTGTGTTTCACTTTAGCAACTGAAAATAACTACCATGCCTCTTCAAAGAGGTCCCATGATTGAGGGATGGGTACCAGTGTGGAACCTCCATACTTTGGTAATGAACACTGCTGAACTTTTCTTGTTTTCTAAGGACCTCAAAACAGGTAATTCCAAATCACTTTTTAAAAATAGAACTCCCTATTGTTTTAGTTGCCCTTCTTCTCATAATAAAAGTTCAAGGAACCAGTATGTTTTAAATGAATTAAAATGAACTTCATTTTTAACAAACTGGGAGAAGGAAAGCACATCTCTCAAAATAACTAAAGAAAGGTATTATTATGGGTGTGACAAAAGTTACAGAATATTATAAGTGATATCAATCTCCTGAGGGATAGTTTTAACTTTTACCGGAGTTCTGCAGTGTTGGTGCTTCTGGAATAAACAAAGTCATCTCAAGTAGAGTAGAACCAAACAAGCAAGGCTGTAGCCCTCACTGGTCCAACCCTGCCCCATTTAAACCAATCTGCATTGAATTGACTTTCACCTGAGCTGCAGCACGGACACATCAAATGACACCACATGTTCTACTTGGGACATTCACAGATTTCATTTGGAGAAATTATTATGAAGCTAACAAAACGCTGGAAACCAATGTCCTATGACAACTGTGCATTTTAGTTGAGGGTCAAGAGTTATCTGGAGTAACAGGCAAATTCAGCCTTGGAGTACAAAACAAAGCAGGTCAAAGGCTAACAGAGTTTTGCCAAAAGAAAGCACTGGTCATAGCAAACACCCTCTTCCAACAACACAAGAGAAGACTATACACATGGACATCACCAGATGGTCAATACTGAAATCAGAATGATTATATTCTTTGCAGCCAAAGATGGAGAAGCTCTATACAGTCAGCAAAAACAAGACTGGGAGCTAACTGTGGCTCAGATCATGAACTCCTTATTGCCAAATTCAGACTTCAATTGAAGAAAGTAGGGAAAACCACTAGACCATTCAGGTATGACCTAAATCTAATCCCTTACAATTATACAGTGGAAGTGAGAAATAGATTCAAGGGATTAGATCTGAGAGACAGAGTGTCTGATGAACTATGGATGGAGGTTTGTGACATTGTACAAGAGGCAGTGATCAAAACCATCCCCAAGAAAAAGAAATGCAAAAAGGCAAAATGATTGTCTGACAAGGCCTTACAAATAGCTGAGAAAAGAAGATGCAAAAGGCAAAGGATAGAAGGAAAGATATACCCATTTGAATGCAGAGTTCCAAAGAATACCAAGGAGAGATAAGAAAGCCTTCCTCAGGAATCAATGCAAAGGAATAGAGGAAAGCAATAGAATGGGAAAGCCTAGAGATCTCTTCAAGAAAATTAGAGATATCAAGGGAACATTTCATGTAAATATGGGCACAATAAAGGACAGAAATCTTATGGACCTAACAGAAGCAGAAGATATAAAGAAGAGGTAGCAAGAACACACAAGAAATATGCAAAAAAGATCTTCAACCCAGATAACCATGATGGTGTGATCACGCACCTAGAGCCAGACATCCTGGAGTCTGAAGTCAAGTGGACCTTAGGAAGCATCACTATGAACAAAGTTAGTGGAGGTGACAGAATTCCATTTGAGCTACTTCAAATCCTAAAAGATGATGCTGTGAAAGTGCTGCACTCACTATGCCAGCAAATTTGGAAAACTCAGCAGTGGCCACAGGGCTGGAAAAGGTCTGTTTTCATTCCACTCCCAAAGACAATGCCAAAGAATGCTCAAACTACTGCACAATTGCACTCATCTCACACGCTAGCAAAGTAATGCTCAAAATTCTCCAAGACAGGCTTCAACAGTGTGTGAACCATGAATGTTCCAGATGTTCAAGCTGGGTTTAGAAAAGGCAGAGGAACCAGAGATCAAATTGCCAACATCATGGAAAAAGCAAGAGAGTTCCAGAAAAACATCTATGTCTGCTTTACTGACTATGCCAAAGCCTTTGGCTGTGTAGATCACAATAAACTGTGAAAAATTCTTCAAGAGATGGGAATACTAGACCACCTGACCTACCTCCTGAGAAATCTGTATGCAGGTCAAGGAGCAACAGTTGGAACTGGACATGGAACAACATACTCTTCCAAATCAGGAAAGGAGTACATTAAGGTTGTATACTGTCACCCTGCTTATTTAACTTATGTGCAGAGTACATCATAAGAAATGCTGGGCTGGATGAAGTGCAAGCTGGAATTAGATTGCAGGAAGAAATATCAATAACTTCAGATATGCAGATGACAACACCCCTATGGCAGAAAGCGAAGAAGAATTGAAGAGCCTCTTGATGAAAGTGAAACAGGTGAGTAAAAAAGTTGGCTTAAAACTCAACATTCAGAAAACTAAGATCATGGAATCTGGTCCCATCACTTCATGGCAAAGAGATGCATCAACATGGAAACAGTGAAAGACTTTATTTTTTGGTCTCCAAAATCTACAGATGGTGACTGCAGCCATGAAATTAAAAGACGCTTGCTCTTTGGAAGAAAAGCTATCACCAACCTAGACATATTAAAAAGCAGAGACATTTCTTCACCAACAAAGGTATATCTAGTCAAAGCCATGGTTTTTCCAGTAGTCATGTATGGATGTGGGAGTTAAAGAAAGCTGAGCGCCAAAGAATTGATCCTTTTGAACTGTGGTGTTGGAGAAGACTCTTGAGAGTCCCTTGGACAGCTAGTAGATCCAACCAGTCCATCCTAAAGGAATCAGCCCTGAATAATCATTGGAAGGACTGATGCTGAAGCTGAAACTCCAATACTTTGGCCACCTGATACGAAGAACTGACTCCTTTGAAAAGACCCTGATGCTGGGAAAGATTGAAAGTGGGAGAAGAAGGGGACAAGAGAGGATGAGATGGTTGAATGGCATCACTGACACAATGGACATGAATTTGACTAGGCTCTGGGAGTTGGTGATGAACAGGGAAGCCTAACATGCTGCAGTCCACGGGATCACAGAGTCGGACACAACTGAGTGACTGAACTGAGTAACTGAATACACTTTACTCTTAAATATCAAAACCATTTTATTTGTTGATGTTGTTCAGTCTCTAAATTGTTTCTGACTCTTTGAGACCTGATGGACTGCAGCATGCCAGGCTCCTCTATTCTTCAGTATCTCCCAGAGTTTGCTCAGATTCATGTCCATTGAGTCATGTTTTCATTGACTCCATTGAGTCCGATGTTTTCATTGACTCCACTGAATCATGTTTTCATCAGACTCCATTGAGTCTGATGTTTTCTAACCATTTTTTCCTCTGCATGCCCTTCTCCTTTTGCCTTCAATCTTTTCCAGCTTGAACATTTCAAAGAAAGAAGCTAGAGGAAACCAAGTGAAATCATATAAAGAATTGTACAGATACTCCTAAGAATTGAATAGGAGAGTAGATGCCATCAATCAGATTTGGGTACTGATTATTAAACCTCCATAGAAAGTGTTTAGGACCAAACATTTTACAGCTTGGATTTATACAGCAATTCCCAGTGAGTGCTATGTGTTCACACATGCGTGATTGTATGAGAATTCATTAGCTTTCCTGCGAGTTAAACAGAAATGTGTTAAATGACTTGCCCACAAATATGGAGAATGCGTATTTGACTTGGAACAGAAAAGCAACTGCAGGCATGGCCTAAGTACACCTCAGCATTCCCACTACTTGCCCTAGACCATTCACTGTGCCACTTGTACCTCTTCTCTCACCTATAATTTCCAGATTCTTCCTCCCTTAGCCTTAACCTCAGCTGACAAATTCTTGTTTGACCAGAAAATAGAGACAATCAGCAGAGAACTTCCAGGTGGTCCAA
Organism: Bison bison bison; assembly: GCF_000754665.1. Classification (NCBI taxonomy): domain Eukaryota; kingdom Metazoa; phylum Chordata; class Mammalia; order Artiodactyla; family Bovidae; genus Bison; species Bison bison. Next base: position 1,022,307 of record NW_011494855.1, on the reverse strand, counting down.
AAACATCCACCAGTTTACATCTCTTTCTGCCCTATAGCCATCTTTCTTCTTGTTATTTCATCTAAGGCTAATACCTCCATTTGAGCCCCAGGTCCCATCTCTTCTCATCTACTCAAGCACTAAATATCTCCCTCTATATCATGCCTGATCAATGCTTTTCTTCCTCAGGTATTAATACTATCTATCAGCTTTTAACCATATTATAATATCTCCAATCTTAAAAAATAATAAGTCCCTCTTGGGCCCCTGCATCCTCCCTCCTGGCTGCCACCCAATTTCCATCCTTCAGAGCAAAACTCTTTAATAAGAGCTGTCTATAATCTCTGGCCTCAGCTCTTCTCCAATTGTGTATTAAACCCACTCCAATCAAACGTGCATTCCTACCACTCCCTTATAGCAACTTGTGTCAAGATCACCAATAACCAACACATTACCAAACCATGCTCAATCCAGAGTCTTCACTTTGCTTCACCTAGCCACACGTTGGACCCAGTTGATCATGCCTAATTCTTTAAACATTTTGTTCATTTCCAGGACATTGCTTTCTCTAGGTTCTCTGTCTAATCATTGGCCTTCCTTCCCTAGGCTTTTTTCCTGGTTCCTCTTTATCTTCCTTCCCTTTGAATGAAAGTGACAAGAGCTCATTACTCAGACATATTCTCTTTCTGCCTTCCATTCTTAAGCAGATTTATCCCATCTTATGACTTTAAATGCCATCCATATGTAAACCATTCTCAGATTTATATCTCCAGCCTGGACATCTCACCAGACAACAGATTAACTGATCCAACTACTTATTCAACATTTCTACTTGACTCCAACTCAATGTATCTAAAACCAAAATGCCTTCCTTCCACTCCCAAACCTACATCTTCCAGTCTTTCCTGTGTTAACTGGGCATCTTTCGAGTTGTTTAGGCTAAAAACTTTTCAATCACTCTGACTCAGCTCTTTATCTCATGCCCTGCATCCAATCCATCAATAAATCCTATAAACCCTACCTTCAAAATTCATCTAGAACCTAATTTCTTATAACTCTTTCCACTATTGCCTTGCCTCTAGATTAAAGTAGTTTCCACCATTTCCCCACCCTCCCTAGTTTATTTTTTCCATAAGAGCTACTGTCAGATCATGACAGGCCATTGCTCAAAACCTACCTTAGAGGCTTCCCATCCCCCTCAGAATAAAAGTCAAAGTCTTTGCAGTGACCATAGGACTCTGCATGACTTGACCCCACTGTCTCTCTGACCTCATCTTCTATCATTGTCCCATTCCTCATTTGTGCTCTGACCACACAAGCTTACATACACCAAGCATAATCCTGTCTCACACACTTTGTCTATGCTTTTCCTCTACCTGAAAACCTATTTTAAAAAGGGAACATTTTTTCTGGTTTCTGCTTGAAAGACATCAGAGAGGCTTTTGTTATCCATCCTACATAATAGAATACTGCCTTCTGACCCTTTATTCCTTTTATCTCCCTTACCTTATCTTGTGTTTATGTTTATTACCATCTCATATATATTAAAAGAAGACAGAGCACCAAAGAATTGCTGCCTTCAAAGAACTGTGGTGCTGGAGAAGACACCTGAGAGCTCCTTGGACAGCAAGGAGATCAAACCAGTTGATCTTAAAGGAAATGAACCTTGAATATTCTTGAAATCAGTCCTTGAAAGGACGGATGCTGAAGCTGAAGTTCCACTATTTTGGTCACCTGATACAAACAGCTGACTCATTGGAAAAGTCCTGATTCAGGGAAAGATTGAGGGCAGAAGGAGAAGTGGGCATCAGAGGATGAGATGACTGGATGGCATCACCAATGCAATGGACATGGACTTGGGCAAACTCCAGGAGATGGTGAGGGACAGAGAGTCCTGGCATGCTGCAGTCCATGGTGTTACAGAGAGTCAGACATGACTGGATGACTGAATAACATACATTAATTGGTTGGTGTACTATTGGTATATTGGCATTGATTTATTGGTATATTACTTGCACTTCCCCAATCAGAAGACACTCCATGGGTCAGATTCTTTGACTGGCTTACTCCCATGTTCTATCTTGGCACAGAATCAATTAATTTTCCATGAGTACTTTCAGGAGAAAGTTAAACAAAGCCTACAAGAAAATGTACTGATCTCAAATAGAATGTCCAATATGAAAACTGATAAATAGTAGTCAGAACTGACCTGTTTACATGTATTTTTTTACGCCTGAGATTGAAACTAGTGGCATGAAAATGATCTTTGGGCAACACAATAATGCAGGCATAACTCTAATACACATAACCTATAATATCCAATTGTATAAGCTGGATTCTTGACACATGCTCTGGAGCTCAACCCAAAATCAATTACTACAAGGAATGAGGTGGGAAAAAAGCCTCCCTCTTTCCCTTTAGAAACAGAACTTAAGCATCACGAGGAAAGGAAGGGGCAGAAAAGAAATAGAATTTGAAACACCACCAGCTTTTATCCCCACTATATAATACAACTGAAAATCTACTTTCATCTTATAATTTTAAATACAACACACAGGATTGTGATAAACAACCTTAACCCTAGATATTTTAGGCTCATCTACATTAATATGATTCTTAACAAATTGTGCTGAGAAATACATCAGTAAAAGCATACAAAGGAGCATGTAGCAAAACCTGCCCTCTCCCAAAGGACATTTGTTTCCATACTTGTAACAAGGCGACGATCTCTCGACACACACAAACCCGAAGTAGCCTCGTTTGCCTCCAAGTCTGGAACCTTTTCGATGCTTATATTCACAGCAGGAGCTTAACCTGTTCACCTGTATCCCATTCAGGAAAAAGGTGAGGCTGAACGGGAAACCTTGGTGCCTTTTGGAAATAAACTGAAAGGTCTCTGGAATTTAAAAAGGAAATACATTAGTGAAAGCAACTGACCTTGAACTAGCATGTTCTAAATCACATTTTTCTGGTAGATAAATAAATATTATTTTCTAGATCTCCTTTTTTTTTTACTTGAGGACAATTTTTAATCACAAAAACACATTCTTTTACATATATATAGTATAACAAATACTCCAAGGTATTATAAAACTCTTTGACTTGTAATAAAATAATAAAACCTAAAATTATATGAACACTTAATATGGCCAGACATTACGCTTGATTACTTTGGATGTATTATTTCTAGACAACCATATGAAGTGTAGATACTACCATCATCAGTTTCTATAATGCAGAAATTTAAGTTTAGATGGATTCAGTAATTTAGCCAAGATCATACAGTAGGAGAGTCAGTGTTTGAATCCAAACATCTCTCTGGACTCCACACCTCTATGTTGCTATGCTATCTACCAATAAAGCACGTAATGAAAGGTGACTATGAGCTCAGTGATGCTTCTATATGACTATCTTTTAATTCAGTAGTGTTTTTAAATACATTTATTTTTTAGTGGTGACTCAAAACATCCTGATACATATATGGATGAGGCAGAATCATTCTATCCTTAGTCCACTCTCAGTTCTGCCTAGATTTGAGATCCTTTCTTGATCCCCTACCCACCCAAAAGTCTCACCAATAAATTAAGAACCACTGCTTGTAATTAACAGGTTTTAATCATTCCATGTCTCTATAGTGCTATTTGAAGAAGTCTCACCCTAGACATTCCAAAACCCAATTCTCCAGGTAAGAATACCAGAGTGGGATGCCATTTCCTCCTCCAGGGGATTTTCCCAACCCAGGGATCAAACCCACATTTCTTGTGTCTCCTCCATTGGCAGGTAGATTCTTTACCATTAGAACTACCTGGAAGCCCTCTAGCAGGGAAGAACATGCCATAAGTAAACTGCAGTTTCACGGTCAGTGGAGGATGACTTGATTTGGAAAAAAAAAAACTAAAAAACTTTGGTCAGTGGCATTATGAGTAATAATCTACAATCTCAGAAGCAAATTAACAGGGAAGGTCAGAGGTTCTTCTAACCATGAGATTGTAGTTCTAATTAGAGGAAGCAACAGGTCAGCAGACTAGCCAGAAATTTAACAGGGAGATACAGGCAATAAGGCAGTCACAGACACATTCAATAAGCTTTCCACACATTCCCCAGCTAACTGGAAGCAGCATGGATTGAAGTAGGCCCAACCTATTTACACATCCCTGTCCTACTGGGAACTTGCACCTGTGTACAAAGGAAATATGAGAGCCTGGTGGAAAATAAAAGTTGAAACATACCTGAAAACTGTCTGAACTTTGAATGTACTCCTGAACCCACTATAGTGGGTTGAATATTGCCCTCCAAAAATTCATGAATACTCAGAACTTCAGAATGTGACCTTATTCTGAGATAGGGTCTTTGTAGATATAATCAGGGAAGGCTCAAGATGAGATTATCCAGAATTTGTTTTGTCCTAAATCCGATGACTGATGTCCTTATAAGAAGAGAAGAGGATACACACACACAGATACGCAGAGAAGAATGACACGTGAGGATAGAACCACAGGTGGAAGTGATGGAGCTGCATGCCATAAAACACAAAGGATTTTGCTAAGGATCACCAGATGTTGGAAGAGGCAAGGAAAGTTTCTCCCCTTAAGCTTTTAGAGGGAGCATGACCCTGCTAAGACCTTAATTTTAGACTTCTAGCCTCCAGAACCACAAGATGATAAATTTCTATTGTTTTAAGCCACCAAATTTAGGAGCATTTTCTATGTCAGCCCCAGGAAACTAATAAACCTACAGAGAGATTCATTGGCAGAAGACAGAGGGTATATTGGCTCAAAGTGTTTACTCTGACAAATCATTGGATGATCACTAAACTATGAAAATAGAGACAAGCCTAAGAGATTAGCCTAAAAAATATAAACAAAATTAAAAATAATCAGAGCAGAGACATTAATAGCTATATACCAATGAAAGAGGGCATGAACTTCAGATTTGTTCTAGATAAGCTACTAAACAACAACAAAACCAAGAATAACTTTCCAGAGGGAAAGTGGAATTCAGAATCCACAGCTGCTGTAATACATGATCTAAAATGTCAAGTTTTCAACAACAGCAAAAAAAAAACCTCAAAAAGAAACTGGAGAGGGTGTGACCCATTCTTAGGAAGTGAAAGCCATCAAACCCACTCCTAGGATGTAGCTCAAGAGAAATGGTAACTGATGTTTACACAGAAATCTTGTCTTTGTAAATCATTGCAGCATGATTTATAATAGTCCCAAACTGGGAAAAGTGCAAGTGAAGTGAACTCACTCAGTCATATCTCTTTCTGACCCCATGGACTGTAGCCAACCCATGGTATTTTCCAGGCAAGAATACTGGAATGTGTTGCCATTTCCTTCTCCAGAGGATCTTCCCAACCCAGGGATCGAACCCAGGTCTCCTGCATTGCAGGCAGACTCTTCACTTTCTGAGCCACCACGGAAGCCCACCAGGGAAACAATACAAATGTCCACCAAATGTTACCCATTCATTGGGTAAATGAATAAAATGTGGTAGATCCACAAAATAGAATATATTCAGTGCTATGAGAAGAGAGCAACTATTGATAAATGCTACAATGGATGACTCTCAAAAATACTATACCTATGGCTGATTCATGTTGATGTATGGCAGAAACCAACACAATATTGTAAAGCAATTA
>NW_011494855.1:1013834-1016587 GCF_000754665.1 Bison bison bison | reverse complement strand
TCTAGGAAGATCCCCTGGAGAAGGAAATGGCAACCCACTCCAGTATTCTTGCTGGGAAATCCCATGGACAGAGGAGCCTGGTGGGCTACAGTCTATGGGGTTGCAAAGAGTCAGACACAACTTAGTAACTAAACAACAACAAAAAATAAATTAATTAAATTTTTAAAAATTATATATAATAAGTTTTAAAACTCCATATGCTAACTGAAAGAAGCAAGATACACAATCCTACCTATTGTATGATTTCATTTACAAAAGGTCCAGATAAAGCAGACCTGTAGAAACTAAAAGCAGATCAGTCCTACCCTGGGGCTGCCTATGAGAGTGAGGATTCATTGTCAAAGCGTGGGCACAAAGGAAAACAGAGATAATGACTGCACAGCCCTATAAAATTCCTAAATATCAGTGAATTGTCCACTTAACAGTGGATGAACTTTATGGAATGCAAGCTACACCTATTTTTAAATTAAAAAAAAAAAATCAATATATAACAGCAAGAAAAAAAAAAAAAACAGTTAACATAAGTCAAGGTACAATAAGATACTTCAGTTTTAGGTACAAAGAACCATGACCAATCAAGAGAGAGGGATAAAACAGAATAGAAGTCAGCTGAGAAAACTTCACAACCTTAATCTGAATCTTAAAAGATGGGTAAGATTTGAATTTAAAATACAGTTTTGATTTTAAAATTCTTTGTCCTGTTACAAAGAAAAGAGCACAGGAAAAGATCAGATAACAGTGTGTGGTGGGGATGGGAGGAGGAGGCAGGAGGACCAGAGAAGCAGCTCCTGCACTTGTGAAGATGTAGTGAGCGATGCACAAATAGTTACAACAGGATCAGGTTATGGAAATACAAGAAAATGGGGCAGAAAGGGATTATAAGAGAGCCAGAAAAAAGGTACTTTGTTCTTGATATCTACATGAACCCAGGAGGCCAACTTCTGCCTTATTTGAAAGGATGAATGGTAAATAAAACTGCTGTGAAGAACTGTACTCTTTACAAGTAGCAAAAATATTCTGTGACTTCACAGGTGTACATAATACACAATCAATCTATGGCCTGATGTCTAAAATCAAGCTGCAAGACATCATGAATCACTATGATAATGAAAGATGCACTTGCTATGTTCCTAAATAATTAATTGTATTGTTATGCTCATCCAAAAGCAAGACAAATTAACAAATGCCACATTTTTAATGAGTTTACTGCTCCAAGCATAATGCTAAAGGCCCTTTTTCTTAAAGCACAAATCTAAAAACCTATTCACATTTCACTGAATCACACACAGCTTTGATTTGTAAAAGGGCAGATGGGCAGATTCTTTTCAGTCCAGTTAAATTACTAAGATTGCTGAACTACAAGTCAACTTGAAGCCACCCAACTTTTTCAGGTTTGAACTTTCCTAGCAATCAAAGGCAAGCTGAGATAAAATTATTGTGTGGACAGGATTCAATTATTTAAGTCCCCATTCCATCCTATTATTTAAGATTGTCCAATGACATAACATAAAGTCAGTCCTAGGATCAATATGCACGCAAAATAACAGTCAGCTGAGTAACACTCTCCAGTAGCCTTTTGCAATCTTATCACACAGTGTATATCATCTCCCAGAAAATCCTTCAGCCGTCTTGTTCTTTTTTCAATTGTATGTACATTTTCCAACAGTCAAAAAGCCATTCGATATGAATTCTGTTGAATAAAGCATGATCCAAGACCCAGGAAAATTTTCATTATGTTAATTCCAATTTGAGGCTATAGCTAATTTTAGAAATTCTAAATTAATAGTTGAAATGACACTTTCAAAAAATAAGTGCAATCATTTATCATTAGGGGTTTCATAGCCCTCATATTATAAAAATATTTGAAACCCTTTGCTACTGAGAATAGCTAACTGGGGCCAGATAGTATTTAATACTAAACAAGGGCCCTGCACGTAGCAGCGGGGAGGGCTGGAATCAGCTCTCAACCCCGGTCAGAGCTGGGAGTGTGACCTCGGGGAGGTCGGTACCTCTGAGGCCTCTCCTTTTTCTCATCTACACAATAAAAGGAACAAATTCTCAAATGCTATGACAAAATAAAACAAAGTAAATTCTATTTCTGGCAAGTACACAAAATGGGAAAAATAATTTCTAGCATTATTTTTTAAAAGAAATTTTTTACACTTTTACAAAGAAAAATTTTTTTCATTATAAAACTATATAGTTCATTATATAATTTGATATGTATATAATTAATTATAATATATAATATTTTCCTCTAAGTTAAAACCAACATTCAAATGTTTATCCTTTCTTATGTTGGAAAGTTTTCAATATTTTATCCCTAAATATGTATAGTTTTTTTTAAGTTCTAGAACTTTTTTAAGTTAATAGTCACTGTTTTTGATTGATGAGGGAAATCAGAAAGTCAAAAGTAAAAACACCATGCTTACTTCCAACTCCTCCTTTCAATCTCTAAGTCTATATCTAGATTACCCAAATATAAATATTTCTTTTAATCAGTAAAAACTCTATCACTTTCTAAAGAGTTTCTTAAGCAAGGAAATAACAAATACAGTCCTATAAAAACACTTCCTTTTAATTGCAGTTCCACAGAACTAAATATTGACCAAAAAACACTTTGGTATAATATGTGAAATCCTATGCAGCCATGAAATTAAAAGACGCTTACTCCTTGGAAGGAAAGTTATGACCAACCTAGAGAGCATATTCAAAAGCAGAGACATTACTTTGCCAACAAAGGTCCATCTAGT
>NW_011494855.1:996266-1013734 GCF_000754665.1 Bison bison bison | reverse complement strand
CAGTGGTCATGTATGGATGTGAGAGTTGGACTGTGAAGAAAGCTGAGCGCCAAAGAATTGATGCTTTCAAACTATGGTGTTGGAGAAGACTCTTGAGAGTCCCTTGGACTGCAAGGAGATCCAACCAGTCCATTCTGAAGGAGATCAGCCCTGGGATTTCTTTGGAAGGAATGATGCTAAAGCTGAAACTCCAGTACTTTGGCCACCTCATGCAAAGAGTTGACTCATTGGAAAAGACTCTGATGCTGGGAGGGATTGGAGGGAGAAGGAGAAGGGGATGACAGAGGATGAGATGGCTGGATGGCATCGCCGACATGATGGACATGAATTTGAGGGACCTCCGAGAGTTGTTGATGGACAGGGAGGCCTGGCGTGCTGCAATTCATGGGGTGGCAAAGAGTCGGACACGACCGAGTGACTGAACTGAACTGAACTGATATTGGATATAAAAATTATCTTATGCTAACAAACATGGATTTATAATCAAAGGGAAATGAAAATGTAATAAAAGCATTTAGCCAAATTTTGTACTGCATTATTTAGGTGTGGTCCATCCTGAATGTTACTGGATTTGTGATTTATCTCAGCATACTTCTAAAGAACAAATTGCCAATCTAATATTTTTCTCTTAGGATAATGTATGATATAATTCACTATGGCAAGCCAAATAGTTAACTTGTAATTTGGGGGACAGTTATTCGTGCAACATTTTAATGATCATATATCTATATCTCAAGATTAATCTGTTACTGGGTTAAATCACTCCAAATTCTTTCTTCCACAATCTGCAAGAGTAATTGCTGCTTAAGTTTCAATCATGGAGCAGTAAATCTGGATTTACTTTTAGGCAGCTGGTTTATAAGTCCCTGGATATGCATAATTTCATACAGTGATTGAAGTCATTTTGATATTATATCAACAATAGCTTATCTATAGCATCAACTGCAAGCAATTAAAAAAATTCACATTTTATGTGTACCTTTTTCAAGTAGCTTGCCTGTGTAGACACACAGGTTTTCTCCACCACAGTGCTGTTGATAAACTTTTATTTCATCCCGGAAATCTGAGTGATCATAAGCTAGGTGCACACTTTTCCCCAAATAGATCATTGTAATAGCTGCATTACTATGTAGTGGTGTTTTATGAATCCTTCTTGAATCCTAGAATAAACAAAAAGGGGGACTTATTAACTAATCTCCTTCTAATCAGAATGTGAAGACATTGTAATACAAAGAATACAAAAGGCTATTTTTAGGTACCTAGCAAAAAAAACCTTTATAACATGTCAACATATACAGTGCACAAAAAGTCAACCCCATTACAAAATAAATACTCTTAACAACTATAACATACATACACTTTGGCTTTGTATTTTTAATGTAAATTCTGGGCATCTGGACAAAGTTTGTCACCTTTTAGCTCACGTATGTGTCTTTTTTTCATGCAACAAAAACATCACTGATGTGAAGAGGAAAACTACTCTTGGTTCTTTTAGCTGGTTCCCAAATAAAAATTTAAATCAAATTAATTAAATAATACTGGTGACATAATTTTCTTCTAATCCAAATTGACGTTCACTGTGATTTAGCAATTGTTTTTATAATTGAGTGTTATATTTTTATGTTTGTGCACTGACAAGACATCCTTCCCTGTGTTTATTCTATGTGAGAGGGAGAGATATACATTTGATTATTCCTGCAGTCACCCTGAGGATCAGGAATAATATATGTCAGATATTTGGGATTATCCAGTTTAATAGGAGCCATTCAGTTCAATGAAAAACCAACACTATCAATATTAGCCTTAAATAGCAAACAATACATCCAACCAAAAAATATCACCTCATAAGCCTATCTGATATTCTATGGCACTGACCAATTTAAATTATGTATAAAATAAACAATAAACTCAAATGTGAGATTAAATATCCAAAGCCTTACCTCCTGGTTTATATTCTGAAGTATTTTTTCGTAGTAGTAAATAAGCAGACTGTTTGCCTAACCTCTAAGAGGAAGACAGGGAAAGGAAAGTAAGAAAAGGAAGAGGAAGAAGAGGCAGTGAAATAGAATGGCTCCTTGAAAGACTTCAAGAGGTCCCAGTAAGAATATTGTAGGCTGCTAGAACTATACAGATACAAGGCATTACTTTTAATCTACTTCACTTTTCTAAAAGTCAATTTTTAGCTAAATGAAAAATGTGAAGAGACCAGCTTTCAGTAAATCCAAGGCAATGATCTGAGTTTGATTTCATTGACTTACAGATGCCTTGGAAACATGCATTTTATTGAGAATGACAAAGCTCAAAAAAAAAAAAATTCTGAAGGAACTTCTATAATACTTCTATCTCTAAATCCATTTCCTTCTACCTTGGAGTATTCTTTCTTTTTTTTCATTCACTTTTATTTCTTTGAAACAAAAACCAGAGGAGGTAAATTTGATGAAATTCTGCAAGTGACAGTCTGAGATTTAAAATTTGAGTGCACCGTCTTGCCTGTGGACAGAGCTCCCAAATAGAGAGATAATCCAGGGAACTATTTCAGGGACTTCAGGAGCCATGACAGCAAATCAGCAAACTGGATAATTCTCTGCAGACTAGAAACTTCACTCTGCATCACAGTTGAAAGCATAGGTATGATGGCAGGCCCAGCTCCTAGTTGCAAAGTCATCCCATGTTTCCTCTTGCCTGAGCGACTATGGAGCTGTGACACGCACGTGTGCAGCCCAACCCACAATCACCAGCCTAAGGCAAATCCAGCTCCAAGCTCCCACTAGAGCATTTAATGATGTGGAGGATTAAATAAGAACATCCCACTTCGTTAAGCAATACTTTCTGAAGTGGCATGGATTCACAGGTAGTCCTGAGAGCTTCTAGGAGATAAGCACTACATAAATACGAGGTAATAGTGGGATTAGAGTGGAGGAAGGGCCCGCCTCATCAGTGCAAAAGGAAAACCTGGATGGAAGAATGTTTAAAAATAAAATCAAGGAAAGCTCTTCACCCTTTTCATTTACTCATATTCATATTTTTTCTGCTAAAGTATATTTCTGATAGCAACATCTCTTTTCTCTTGGGTCTGGTTGCTTCATTCCTTTTTAAAAGATTCCCCAATCATTGCCACCAAGTAACACCTTCTGTGTTCTAATAGGAGGCCTAAGTGACAGCTCATGATTAAATACATCCACTAAGAAATGAACGATTGTTTCTTGCAGTTGACTAAACTGCCTCTAAACTTACAATCTTCCCAGGTTATAATGAACTCAGACTGATGAAACTTTAACAAGGTTTCATGGCCCTTTCTGTGGTCCTCAAGCAAGTATCAGAAGCTTCCATGAAAATTCAGTTGCATTTCAAGAACAGGAGCAAGTCTCAAGCTTCTGTACATCTAAGGATTATCTCTCCTACTTCCTTGACCAGTTGCTTATGACTTTGCTTCTCATTTCTTTTCAGATTTCTCAAGCAAGTATAATCCGAACTGACAAAAAGCAAGCCTATTGAGTAGTGAACCAGTCAGCTACTATATATTTGTAATACTTAGCATTCAGTGGATATATTAAATTTTCACTGGCATCTCTTTATCCCTGCCCAGGTATACATAACAGGTAGATTTTAAAGACTGAATAAGTGTCAAAGTTCCTGTTTTTGTTGATGTGTTGGGCAGCCCCTCCTCTCTATCTATAAGACAAGCCCTGATGAACTCTGAACATCATATCGTACCTGGACCAGTGTAATTAACTTGCAGTTAGAATGCTAGAAAAAAAAGAGCATAAATTTGAGCTGTTCCAGGAAATCTGGATGTATGATTACCTTACTAATTGACCCCCACACTTTTATCCTATTGTCCTTCAAATTCTCCCTCCTCCTGGATATCAGAGTGATCTGCTGCTGCTGTTACTGCTGCTAAGTTGCTTCAGTCATGTCCGACTCTGTTCGACCCCACAGACGGCAGCCCACCAGGCTCCCCCATCCCTGGGATTCTCCAGGCAAAAACACTGGAGTGGGTTGCCATTTCCTTCTCCAATGCATGAGAGTGAAAAATGAAAGTGAAGTCAGTCAGTTGTGTCCGACTCTTCGCGACCCCATGGACTGCAGCATACCAGGCTCCTCCGCCCATGGGATTTTCCAGGCAAGAGTACTGGAGTGGGATGCCATTGCCTTCTCCATCAGAGTGATATACTGTCACTAAATAGATCATGTGACTCTCCTGCTTAAAGTCTTCCAATGATCCCCAATATCCATGGGATAAGGTTCAGTATTCCTCAGACAGTAAAAAAAAAAGTCTTATAGTCTCTAACTCCTACTATCTTTCAACTATTGCAATTTCTTGTATTACATCTAAAGGTACAGCAACTGAATTAATTGTAATGGTCCACACATGACCAACATGCTTTTAATCTCAAGGCCTATATAACTGTATGAGTCACATGGCATTGACCTGTTTCCTTGTATTCCTCTCTCTCAGTAGATAAGGACAGTATCTTACTGATCTTTATGCCCCACCCCCTATGTCTTGTCAGTGCTGACAGCTGTGCTGTGCTGTGCTTAGTTGCTCAGTCATGTCCGACTCTTTGCAACCCCATGGACTGTAGCCCACCAGGCTCCTCTATCCATGGGGATTCTCCAGGCAAATATACTGGAGGGGTCGCCATGCCCTCCCCCAGGGCATCTGCCCAACCTAGGTATCCAACCCAGGTCTCCCACATTGCAGGTGGATTCTTTACCATCTGAGCCACCAGGGAAGCCCAGGAATGCTGGAGTGAGTAGCCTATCCCTTCTCCAGGGGATCTTCCCTACCCGGGAGCCAAGCTGGGGTCTCCTGCATTGCAGGGAGATTCTTTACCAGCTGAACTACTAGGGAAGCCCACTGACACCTAGTAAAAGCCTAATAAACATTGATCTGACTGGACACAGCCATAGAACAATTAGAGATTCCACATTCTGACCTTTGCTGAGACAAAAGCAGGCTGACCCCACCCAAAATCAGAAGCTTTCTACATTTACAGGAATTCAATAGGTACTAAAGCATTAAAAGTGATTCATGGTGTCCTGTTAAACAAGACACCACCTTTGTTGATTAAGCCTGGATATTGATAAAAAGCCTGGCCATAAAGAGCGGCAGACAGTCTTCATGTTGACTCTTGATTCAGGTCTTGCGCAGTCACTAAGTTAAGCCCAACTCTGCGACCCCACGGACTGCAGCCCGCTTGGCTCCTCTGTCCATGGGATGTCCCAGGCAAGAATATTGGAGTGGATTGCCATTTCTTTCTCCAGGGGATCTTCCCGACCCAGGGATTGAACCCATGTCTCCTGCACTGACAGGCAAATTCTTTACCACTGAGCCACCAGGGAAGTCCTATTCAAGTCTTTAGGAGAGGAAATTCTGACTTGAGCTAGAAGAGTGTTGCAATGTTCATACTCTAATGTTTCAGGAAGCCGCTGGTTGTGATGGAAACCTGTCTTCAATCTCCTCATTTAGTTCTGCTCTTTCCCTTCTCTTTCTCACTGGCTTTAACTTGTTCTCTCCTTCTCCCTCCTTTGCTTTTACTATGCATCTTCCTTGCACTTTATCCCTGCCTGTTTTTCTTATTACTGTATGACCTATATCTCATGCAAATTCCTGACCTAACCCCAAATGCCTTGGTCTTTCTGGACTTCTGGAGGAATCTGAGCTCCAGATTTTGAGGACTCTGAACTGACACTGTATCCTTTACTTCCTCATCTCCCTCAACAGAATGAATTCATTAAGTCTGTTAAGACCAGAAATTATCCAGCTGGATTTTGATTTTGGTGAGAAGGTCCCCAAATCGGACCCTCTTAGTAGAGGTCTGCCCTGACTCCTAGAGGCATTTCTGGTTCTTCCTTTCTTCTAGGGTGTTGTTCCACAATGCCAGCTGCAAAGATATTTTGATTGTTGAATTGACTTTTTTTATACTGTTTTTAAGTTCTTTTTAGTTATGTAGTTACCAAACTACAGTGCTAATTTTAAGCAAAAGCATTGTTTAAAAGAAAATGTTGCCTAAAATAAATCAAGCCTGCCATGAAATATGTTGAATTACAATATATTAAAATCATGCGATGTTTTTCCTTTTTCATTCTCAAATCTTAGTCTACTGATGAGAAAAACTAAGAGTAAAAATACCAAGGTAATGCACTGGCTAGGAGAAATTTTTAAACTATTTTATATTTTAAAAATATTACTTAAATTAAGTCAAACAAAAGAAATGCGTGATTTCCCCACAAAGCTAATATTTGTTAGGCTTTATTTGTTACTGGAGAAAAGGGATCTATACCTGAAAGGCATAATTATCATCTACAATATTTACCTAAGCTAAAAAGTATAACTAAAACTTACTCTTTGCATGGATAATAAAGCAATACCCATTTATGAACACACTGCTAATAAACATGTGACTAAATGTAAATAAAATCAAACACCTGCTCTCAACAAGCTTTATAACCTGGGAGTAGAATTAAGAATAAGGGTACATGAATATTTATGCTAAGCAGAAAATATTAAAGAACATAGGAAAAGTAACAAAGTCCTCTTGAAGGGAAGAAGAGATGGAATCCTTTTACTGTGTACAGAAATACAGTATAGAGCATAAAGTCTTTGAGAAGATCAGGGAAAGATAGGTAGGGAAACACATTCTTCTTATCTGTTATGCATTCTCAGTCAATTCATAGAATATCTGGCATAAACTAATTTTTAAAAAGTATATACCTGAGATGGGGAAGTAGAAGACCAACCAGTTGAGGGTATAGAAAATAGTTCAACTTGGCTTGGCTACGAGCAGAGAGAAAGCTGGAAAAGGGCCAAAATCAGAAGCCCTTAAATGCTAGTACACTAAGCATGCCCCTTTATTCTGATGTTTTGACATCTGGGTCCTTGCTGACCCTGGGATATAGCTCACCCAAGACTAACCAGTTCCTAGACATGGGCTTCCATGGTGGCTCAGTTGGTAAAGAATCCGCCTGCCCAATGCAGGAGATGCAAGTGACTCTGGTTCAATACCTGAGTCAGGAAGATCCCCTAGAGAAGGAAATGGCGACCCACTCCAGTATTCTTGCCTAGGAAATCCCACGGAAAGAGGAGCATGGCAGGCTACCGTCCATGGGGTCACAAGAGTTGGACACAACTTTGTGACTAAACCAATAGACATAATAAATGACTTGCCTAGGAGAACATTTATCACATATAAACCAACCAACTGAGAGCCTATATCCACCCTCCCCCAGTCTCTAACAAACTGGGCCCATATTCCGCTACCCTTACCAGGCACCAGACAACTGAGGACAGCCCAACACCGAAGCCTGCCAAAATCATTCATACCATCCTGTCCTAAGCCTGCTTACCCCCCGTTGCCTGGTCCTTCCTCAGAAACCACAACAGATGCTCTTTCCCACCTTTTCCTCCCACCCTCACTCCTGACAGTCCTGGTGCTTCCCTGGGTGACCCTACAAGGCCTGGTGTGATGGTTAATTTCATCTATCAACTTTGCTGAGCCACAGTGCCAGATATGTGGTCAAACAATATTCTAGATGGATGCCTGACTAAAATAAACAGGGATTTCCCTTTCTCTTGAGAACTGTAAGTGACAAACTTAAAGGCAAGTATCCTGATCTATAGGTCGCAACATAGGTGAATAATAATGTGACATTTTAAAGCAGGCAGACTACACCTCACTTTCATTAGGAAAGCAGAAGCTAGTGAAAGATTTTAAGCAGGCAAGAAAAAAGCTGGAAGCCAGTCTACAAAGTTTAATTTTAACACCATTATATAGAATCTACTACTACTGAGATGGACTGTGCTTACACTCCTCTCCCATTCCTGCCTTTAACTCTCTGCTTCCTGATTTTGTTTGCTAACTTCCTATCCACGTTTCAGGCATCTGTAATTGCATAGGGCTTATCTGAAGTCTGGAAGGTAGACAGGGGAACTCAGGCAAATAGGAGAAAGCCCCAGACTAGTTCAAGCCTGGAGAAACTCTTTGCCCTCTCTTTCATAAAACATATAAGAAATTAAAGCAAACTATGTTTCATTTTTTTAATTGATAAACATACTGTTTAAGTGGGTTCTTATTTGGACTTCCCTGGTGGCTCGAGTGGTAAAGAACCAGCCTGCAATGTAGAAGATATGGGTTCGATCTTTGGGGTAGGAAGATCCCCTGGAGTAGGAAATGGCAACCAACTCCACTATTATTGCCTTGAGAATCCCATGGATAGAGGAGGTTGGCAGACTACAGTCCATGGGGTTGCAAAGAGTAGGACACAACTGAAGCAACTTAGAATGCATGCAATTTCTTATTTGAAAGCCTTTATTTTCACATCTATAAACACTATTCACATCTATAAACACTATATAGGACATCCACGTTTTCAGTAGGCAGCTGTGTAGAATAAGTGATAGGCAGTCCTGAGTGGAAACACAAAAATCTGCAGATCAGTGAGGTAAAACTCAGAGTAAAATCTAACTAGTCGCAGAGACTCCATAAAAGCATTATAAGCTCTCTAGGTATTATATATTCACATTATAAAGCAACAGGGTACAGAAGCAATGTGCTGGGCTGTGAAATTTACACTATGTCATTTGGCTTCCTGGATCATGGCCTAGAGACAGAGACCAAAGAAGCCAGGGATCCTGTTCTACATATGCACAGAGGAACAGGTGATGGGCCGCCAACAAGCCATATTTCTTTGGCTCTTTCTTTTACCTCTTTCTTTTAAGAGCATTTTCTTTGGGATGGTAGTCATGAAAGTATGAATTTAATGTGTAAATTAATCATGAGAGCCACCTTTCCTTAAATGAGTCTTTTCTAGATCAAATATAAAATAAATCCAAATATTTAAATGAAAATACATGATTTACCCCACTGTGCCAATTTCATTCTTAAACCCAGGACCTAGGAGCTAGTGACAAATCCCAGAGACATCTAGAAAACTACTGAAGCCATGTGAGAAGATGATCACATCTTGAATTTTGAATAGAAAGACAAGTGTCAAGGTCTAAGCCTATGGTGATGTCCAGGTTTAGGGGTGAAGATGAAAGAGATGTAGAGGAGCACGACAGTAGGTAAAAGGAGAGAGCAAAGAACCATGAAAGTAGAGTGCCACGAGGCAAGAGAGAGAAGCTTCACGGAGGCGGCAGTAATAACATAAGATACTACTATCAAAGGAAAATCATGGTAAGCAGAAAATATAAACTAAGATGGTAGAAATAATTCTAAACATACTGCAAAATAAAATAAATCAGTAATTAAACTCACTAATTAAATGGACAGATTCTCAGTTGAAATAAACAGAAAGCACACATATGCTACATAAACATATTTAAAGTCTAAAGCTTTAAAGACATTGAAGAGTGAAAGTAAAAGGAATATAAATATATATATTCATATATATATAAATAATCTTTCTGTGATTGTGGTTTTCATAGATAGGAAAAAAGTTGAAACAGTGACAGATTTTATTTTCTTGGACTCCAAAATCACTGCAGACAGTGACTGCAGCCATGAAATTAAAAGATGCTTGCTCCTTGGAAGCAAAGCTACGACAAATCCAGACAGCATATTAAAGAGCAGAGATATGACTTTGCCGACAAAGATATGCCTAGTCAAAGCTATGGTTTTTCCAGTAGTCATGTACAGATCTGAGAGTTGAGGCTGAGTGCCAAAGAACTGATGCTTTTGAACTGTGGTGCTTGAGAAGACTCTTGAGAGTCCTTTGGACTACAAGGAGATCCAACCAGTCAATCCTAAAGGAAATAAGTCCTGAATATTCACTGGTAAGACTGATGCTAAAGCTGAAGCTCCAATACTTTGGCCACCTGATACAAGGAGCCAACTCATTGGAAAAGATCCTGATTCTGGGAAAGATTGAGTGCAGGAGGAGAAGCGGGCAACAGAGGATGAGATGGTTGGATGGCATCATTGACACAATGGACATGAGTTTGAGCAGACTCCGGGAGATAGTGAAGAACAGGGAAGCCTTGTGTATTGCAGTTCATGGGGTCTCAAAGAGTCAGACACAACTTAGCAACTGAACAACAATATATAATCTAAAGAAAATAAGGAGAAGTACTATTAGACAAATAGATTTTGAGGCCAAAAGTAATAATAAAGAGGATCTTTTTTTAATAATAAAGAATATTTTCACCAGTAAGTTCAAGTATCCTAAATCTGAGGGCATATAAGTATGAGTATGGAGGGCAAGTATTCTTAATATTTACAAGACAGAACTCAATTAACTACAGAAAGAAACAGACAAATCCACAACTACAGAGAATTAATTCTCACTAGAACTCAAGAACTAAGAGACCACGTGGATAAAAAGAATAATAAGGATGTAAAATTATGAGTAACACAATTGGACATTTCTTACCTATTGGAAGAATTCTGCTCCCAACAATTAGAAAAGCACATTCTTTACAAAAACTGAGCCTATCTTAGCCCACAAAGCAAATCTCCACAAGTACCAAAGGATCAAAATCATACAGAACAAGATGCTTTTTAAGAGTAGCATTCAGTGAACAAAAGGAGTTCTAGGATTTAAAATATGGCAGGAAAAGAAAAATGTCAATAACCCACAGATATAGAGAATGGGCTTGTGGTTGCGGAGGGGAAGAGGGTTGGGGAAGGAAAGGTTGAGAGCCTGGGATTAGCAGATGCAGACTATCATACACAGGACTGATAAACAACAAGGCCCTAATGTCTAGCATGCATGTGTGCTCAGTCCTGTGCAACTCTTTGCAACCCTATGGACTATAGGCTGCCAAGCTCCTCTGTCCATGGAATTACCCAGGTAAGAATACTGGAATGGGCTGCTATTTCCTTCTCCAGAGGATCTTTCTGACCCAGACATTGAACCCACATCTCCTGCGTCTCCTGCATTGGCAGGTGGTTTTTTTTTTAACCACTGAGCAATCTGGGAAGTCCAATATATAGCACAGGGAACAAGATGCAATATCCTGTGAAAAATCATAATGGAAAAGGATATGATAAAGGATATATAACTGAGTCACTCTGCTGTACAGTAGAAATTTAACAGAACATTCTAAATCAACTATACTTCAATAAAACTTTAAAAAAGAAAAATGTCAATAGAATGTGTGGAAGATAAAATTGAAGAAATCTCCCAGCAAGTAGAACAGAGAGGTAAAGAAGTAGAAAATATGAGAGAAAAGCTAAGAATATTAGAGCATCAGTCTAGTGGTACCAACATTCTCAAAATAAGATTTCCAAAAAGAGAGAATAGAAGTTAAAAAAAAAAAAAAAAAGACCAAGTCAGACTGAAGCCTTGTGAACTCAAGAGCTAGACACACCAAGGTCTGTCAGAGCCAGGATGCCTGCTGACAGCCGCTGTGTTCCTAACCTGAAGTAGAATGCCCAGGGGAAGCTGGCTCAGATGCTTATCTATGCTTCACTGGTCATGACCACAGGGTGGAGAAGTTGCTGCTCTCTCCTCTGTGCACAGCTACAGAAGCCCATTTGCCTGAGTATATTCTGGCTGGACATCCAGCATCTACCTCACATGAGGACTTCACTAGATGCCCTGATTCTGGTGAGCCCCATTTTTCTAAGAAAATTAAAAGACACTTGCTCCCTGGAAGAAAAGCTATGACAAACCTAGACAGCATATTAAAAAAGCAGAGACATTACTTTGTTGACAAAGGTCTATAATAGTCAATGCTATGGCTTTTCCAGTAGTCATGTATGGATGTGAGAGTTGGACTGTAAAGAAAGCTGAGTGCCAAAGAATTGATGCTTTTGAACTGCAGTGTTGGAGAAGACCCTTGAGAGTCCCTTGAACTGCAAGGAGATCAAACCAGTCAATCCTAAAGGAAATTAGTCCTGAATATTCATTGGAAGGACTGATGCTGAAGCTCTAATACTTTGGCCACCTGATGCAAAGAACTGACTCACTGGAAAAGACCCTGATGCTGGGAAAGATTGAAGGCAGGAGAAGAAGGGGATGACAAAGGATGAGATGGTTGGATGGCACCATGGACATGAGTTTAAGCAAGCTCTGGGAGTTGGTGAAGGACAGGGAAACCTGGCATGCTGAAGTCCATGGGGTTGCAAAGAGCTGGACACGACTGATCAACTGAACTGAACTGATTTTTTTAGAAACACTCATGACCTGACCTCTCTTACTTCCCCGCCAGGAGCTCTTAAAACTGTAAGGAACCAAACCTAGATGGTGACCCACAGCTCTATTCAGCTTATTTTCTCCTGGAAATATTAGCCTTTCATTACGATGCTAAGTTTGAGCTTTTTTATGAAGTTTTATGCATATAAATAATAGAACTCCAAAGAAAAGCAGGGACTCAATTAACACATTTGTCAGTATACTGCTTGCTCTGAGAAGGAGTCAGGGATGTAACAAGGCAAATAGGGGGCTTATCATATGACAAAAGTCTGCTACTTGTTGAGAAGTAATGGTATATACATAGATTTTTAATTGTTGTTTAACCTGAACATAAAGATTTTACATATTCTTATGGTTTATATGATATTTAAACATTTTTTTAAAAAGTAGGACTGGGTAGAGTTCATCCTAGTAATATATTTTTAACATTAGAAAATCAAATTTGCCACCAAATAAGGACAATGAGGGAGAAGGCAATGGCACCCCACTCCAGTACTGTTGCCCGGAAAATCCCATGGATGGAGGAGCCTGGTAAGCTGCAGTCCATGGGGTCACTAAGAGTCAGACACGACTGAGCAACTTGACTTTCATTTTTCACTTTCATGCATTGGAGAAGGAAATAGCAACCCACTCCAGTGTTCTTGCCTGGAGAATCCCATGGACAGAGAAGCCTGGTAGGCTGCAATCCATGGGGTCGCACAGAGTCGGACACGACTGAAGCGACATAGTAGTAGTAGTAGTAATAAGGACGATGAAGAAATTACAGTTCTTGCAAATGGAGGCCACAGCCTTTAAGACAGCATGTTTGTTGGCCTGGTGGAGACAAATGCCAGCATTCAAAGAATACATAGTAAATTTGTGGATTAGTAGATTCTAATATCATGGCTCCAAATATTCACTGCCACCTCTTTATAAGAGGATGATACCTACACTCTATGTCAGGCTTTGGTTATGGAATTCAAGTGTAAGTGACAAGTATCACTCCTGAATGGAATCTACAAAGCATTCCATGACTCTGTGTGTCCACGAGGCAAACACACCCCAGGCAGGGATGATTCATCCAGTCTGGGTCTCAGAATTGCCACTGAACACCAACTGACAATAATGATAAAAAGAAGTTGCTGCTATAATCTGAGTCATCTGGGGTTGCTTGTTAGAAGGAAGCTATAGTAAACTAGACTGCAGAGAACTCTGTAGTAGGAAAGGAGATAACAGAAGTCCCAGGCTACAGAATATGAGGAAAGGATTTAGTTACTCTATATAAGGCATAGGTATATAGAGAGACAGATGGATATTAGAGGAAAGAATAAACATCCAAATAGGAGAGAAGAATGACAGACAGTGCAAAGTGCCATGTAATGGGAAAAATACGCTCAAGGAACAGGGCTGGGGGAGGAAGGGGAGGGAACCTCCAGGATGAAGGATACAATGCTCTGTCAGAGACCGTTACAAAGATAGAGAATTGGTGAAAGGTAGATTGAAAGAAGGAAACCTAAGCAAGCAAGAGGAAAGTGAAAGTGAAGTCTCTCAGTCGTGTCCGACTCTTTGCAACCCCATGGACTGTAGCCCACCAGGCTCTTCAGTCCATGGGATTTTCCAGGCAAGAGTACTGGAGTGGGTTGCCATTTCCTTCTCCAGGGGATCTTCCCAACCCAAGGATCAAACCCAGGTCTCCCGCACTACAGGCAGACGCTTTACCATCTGAGCCACCAGGGAAGCAAGAGGAAGACAGTCACAATTTTTAGAGAAGGTTATTGGTGAGGATAGCTGCTAGGAGAGAGATGTGGATGGAGGTAAATAAAGCACTTGAACTAGGCTGGTTTTGAGAAGCCAGCATGCTATCAATGTGCAGTGTTGGAACTTCACTCCCTGATTCTCCAACAGTGAAATGTTGACCCAGCCAGTTGCCAGTAACCACAAAAATTGCATATAACAGCTTATTGGTTGTGTATTTACACTATAAAGTAAGAGATTTTTGACCTTCATACTAGCCTGTATCTGTAAAAGTGTAAATGCCCTTAGAGCTACATTCTTTATCAGTATTTTGAAGAATGATTACAACAAAACAATATATTTTAAGGACATGGAAAGGAAAATATTTAGAAATATTATACAGTAATTTGCCAAAAACTATTAAAAGTGAGTTTTAATAATTATTTTATATGGCACATTGCGGTTTTCAATATGTTACTGAATATTCACAAATTAAATGTTAAATACTTCCTGACATGATTTAATGGCAAACTGAAGGACATAAATGATTTGGAAATGGGTATAGTACAAACTAAATTTGAGCATAAGATTTACTTAATTTTTTTGTCAATTATGCTAAACTATTCAACTGTATTACTCAAATATCTGGTTTAGGATTCATTCAAGTTTACAATTACTATATTTACAAAATTATATTTTTTATGCAAGTCATTTGGTATCAATTTCCCTAGATTCTGTTACTGCACATCTAGAAATCTAAAAGTGCAATGTAATCGGTACTAAATTAATGAAAGAAAAGTTGATTCCATAATCACCTTAGTAAAGACAGGTTCTAAGCCATTTGGAGCAGTGGTTGGACGAAATCTTCTCCTTCTCCATGTTTCAGGTCTATTTTCTCTTGTGATTTTTCCACTGGTGGGAGGAAGTGGAGGAGGAATAGGCATAATGTAACGGTTAATGCTCGGAAATTGGTATCGATTCATTCCCTGTGAATTGTCCATGGAGTTCCTGAACTTCATCATTGCCTTCTTGCCCTATAATTAGATTTCATGACATAAGAATGATTGAAACAGATTTGGTAACCCAACATAACTCAAAATTACAGACAAGACTATGATTGACATTGCAGGCAAACACAACTGATATTAACAGGCAAACAAAGTGAAAGTGAAGTCGCTCACTCATGTACGACTCTTTGCAACCCAATGAACCCCTGCCAGGCTCTTCCATCCATAGGATTTTCCAGGCAAGAATACTGGAATAGGTTGCTGTTTCTTTCTCCAGAGGATCTTCCTAACCCAGGAATCAAACATGGGTATTCTGCACTGCAGGCTGACTCTTTACTCTCTGAGCCACCAGGGGAGCCCCACTTAATAGCCCTGTAGAGATATCTTCAAGAAAATTAGAGATACCAAAGATGGGCTCAATAAAGGACAGAAATGGTATGGACCTGACAGAAGCAGAAGATATTAAGAAGAGGTGGCAAGTATACACAGAAACTATACAAAAAAGATCTTCACAACCCAGATAATCACGATGGTGTGATCACTCACTAGAGCCAGACATCCTGAAATGTGAAGTCAAGTGGGCCTTAGGAAGTATCACTATGAACAAAGCTAATGGAGGTGATGGAATTCCAGTTGAGCTTTTCTAAATCCCAAAAGGTGATGTTGAGAAAGTGCTACACTCAGTATGTCAGCAAATTTGGAAAACTCAGCAGTGGCCACAGGACTGGAAAAGGTCAGTTTTCATTCCAATCCCAAAGAAAGGCAATCCCAAAGAATACTCATACTACCGCACAATTGCACTCATCTCACACGCTAGTAAAGTAATGCTCAAAATTCTCCAAGCCAGGCTTCAACAATACGTGAACTGTGAACTTCCAGATGTTCAAGTTGGTTTTACAAAAGGCAGAGGAACCAGAGATCAAATTGCCAACATTCACTGGAACATGGAAAAAGCAAGAGAGTTCCAGAAAAACATCTATTTCTGCTTTATTGACTATGCCAAAGCCTTTGAGTGTGTGGATCACAATAAACTGTGGAAAATTCTGAAAGAGATGGGAAACCGAGACCACCTGACCTGCCTCTTGAGAAACCTGTATGCAGGTCAGGAAGCAACAGTTAGAACTGGGAACAACATCTGGTTCCAAAGAGGAAAAGGAGTACGTCAAGGCTGTATAATGTCACCCTGCTTATTTAACTTATATGCAGAGTACATCATTAGAAACGCTGGGCTGGATGAAGCACAAGCTGGAATCAAGATTTCTGGGAGAAATATCAATCACCTCAGATATGCAGGTGACACCACTCTTATGGCAGAAAGTGAAGAGGAACTAAGAAGCCTCTTGATGAAAGTGAAAGAGGAGAGTGAAAAAGTTGGCTTAAAGCTCAACATTCAGAAAACTAATATCATGGCATCTGTTCCCATCACTTCATGACAAATAGATGAGGAAACAGTGGCTGACTTTATTTTTCTGGGCTCCAAAATCACTGCAGATAGTGATTGCAGCCATGAAATTAAAAGATACTTACTCCCTGGAAGGAAAGTTATGACCAACCTAGACAGCATATTAAAAAGCAGAGACAGTACTTGGCCCACAAAGGTCCATCTAGTCAAGGCTATGGTTTTCCCTGTAGTCATGTATAGATGTGAGAGTTGGTCTATAAAGAAAGCTGAGTGCAGAAGAATGATACTTTTTAACTGTAGTGTTGGAGAAGACTCTTGGGAGTCCGTTGGACTGCAAGGAGATCCAACCAGTCCATCCTAAAGGAGATCAGTCCTGGGTGTTCTTTGGAAGGACTGATGTTGAAACTGAAACTCCAATATTTTGGCCACCTGATGCGAAGAGCTGACTCATTTGAAAAGACCCTGATGTTGGGAAAGATTGAGGGCAGAAGGAGAAGGGGAAGATAGAGGATGGTATGGTTGGATGGCATCGCTGACTCAATGGATATGGGTTTGGGTAAACTCCAGGAGCTGGTAATAGACAGGGAGGCCTGGTGTGCTGCGGTTCATGGGGTCGCAAAGAGTCAGACATGACTGAACGACTGAACTGAACTGAATCACATTTCATAACATAAGAATGCATGAAGTAGAAGTGGTAACCTAACATAATTCAAAATTACAAACTCAAAATTACAGGCATTGACATTATATGCAAACGCAACTAATATTAATAGGCAAACGTAAGACACCTCAACCTGTTGAAAAATGGCATTTTGCAGTATCCATAGCAAATCAAATTTTCATGGATTTCTAAACTTATTTAAGTATATATTTTAAACCGAACATATAATCATGGCATTTTTATAGTTCTTTGAGGATTTTACCTCAGAGATTCATTAAATCTACGAGGACCCAGTACAGTGAAACAATTTAGAATCAATAGGTTTGAAGTGTTGTACTTCAAGACAGGATTGGGTAGTCCACTCAATGATGGGATATTTGCACTTTTTCTTTTACATTGATTTCACCCATCCAGGTGTTACAACATTCCTTGATAATATGGTTTCAAGGAATCTAAAACCTTGACTCTGACCCAAAGTCTCTATTCAAGTTATTTTTACCTAGAAATTTAACTTGTAAGAACAAATTTTACCCAGTTAACTGCA
>NW_011494855.1:976272-996166 GCF_000754665.1 Bison bison bison | reverse complement strand
TACATTTATGTAAGTGTGTAATAGAATATACACACACAGGTACACACACAAATATGTCTAAAAAATTTAATTGATCAGCTTGGGATTGACATGTACACACTGCAATATATAAAATAAAATGCTTTTCCTTGACAAAAAGAGAAAAAAAATGTAGTTGAAGTACCAAGTCCATCAGTAAAAGGATAATTAAATAAAATTTGCTTTATTATAAAAGATTCTCATCAAGCTTTAAAAAGAATATTGTTAATCTATTCTTTTGGAGTCCTGACATAAAAAGCTCCATGCAGCATGGTCATACATTTCATTTAAATAATTTATATGTGGATTTTGATAAAATCAGGGATGACTGGAAGACTCTAAACACAGGGTTGCCTTTAAGGATTTGGATTATTTGTGGGGGTGGAGCATATAAATTTAATCAACATTTAGTACCTTAATGACTAAAAAGTACCTAATGCATAATCAAAAATTTTAGTTTCATGTGTATTTGAGCCTCTGAATTTTCACATATTGATAATTTTTGTATATCTGAGGTAGTTTTCAAACTTTAGATTATCTTTAATCATTTAAATCTGTCTTATACCAATTTATTTAGTATTGTTTTAAATTTATTTTCAGCCAATTTATCTTTTATTTTGAGATGCTTAAATTGTAAAAAGTTATTTTTAAGAAAGAGAAGTCATTCCCCAAACATTCTCATTGCTATTAAACAAAAGCAGATTAAATAAAGGCATGGGTACTTCATACTTTGATTGAAATCAACATTTTTATGAACAGAAGGTATTTAGATAGATATTCACCAAGGGGCTTAGAATTATTAGATTGCTTGATGTTGCAGGTATTATTTATGCTCTCATTTTTTTCTTACATTTTCCAATTTTTTCTCTGCTGGTGTGCACTGACATTGTAATAACAAATATAAATTAAAGAAGTGAAAATAAGATAATAAAACAATAAAATCAATGAATTCAGAACTTTTTGGTCTTGGGAGGTTCTACTTTTAATTTCTAAGTAGTTATCCATCATTGGCATGCCTTATTTGGTAATGAAGTTTAGTAAATTTTTTAAAAATTAAACTTCTACTCCATACCTTTCTTTTTTTTTCTAGCCCAAAGAATCTTGGACATCTCCCTATGGTAGTATAAATAATTTACCTTATTTTTAAATATTATTTAATATGCTACAACATTTTTAAACAATAAATTCTTAGGTGTCTTCCAAACGTTCACTATTGGAAATATAATTCTAAAGTTCCTGAATCTATTTCTCTTCACATGCATGTATGTTCCTAGGATAAATTCCAATATGCTAAAATGCTTGAGCATGTTCATTTAAAATGTTGATAAATATTCCCATACTGTCTTCACAAATAGTTGTACCAATTTCTGTTCTTATCAATAGTGTATAAGAAACTCTCATTCCAAGTATAATCATTTTCAGTCATGTCATTAATTTACTCAACAGCATCTCAACCAATCTGTTTTGACCAAATTGCTTTTGCCTAAATCAAAGATCCTCGCTCCTAATACTTGGAAAATTCAACTTACTTAAGTATGTCACACCTTCAAACAATTCCCCCATACATATCTTTTACTATTTAGTTGGTGCTTACTACATACTCAGCAGTCATGCAAACTATTATTCTTTAGGAATTTCTTGTCTAATTTTATATTAAGTCATTTTCATCATCAATGCCATTGAAAGAATTATATGTTTTTCTTGGCGGTATATTTTGACTGTGTACATCACAGTATAAACTCCAAAAAGTCAGAGAACATTGTCTGCTTTGATAATTGATATATTACTAATGCCTAGAGCAGGACCCAGTCAATAGTAAATGCCCAATTAAATTCCACTGTATGAAAAATGTTAAGTTTAGCTGGTTGAAATTAACATGGAATTGATCTCAACCTTGTCAGCATGTATGAGCTACCATTTTTTAATTAATTTATTTTTTAACTGAAGGATAACTGCTTTACAGAATTTTGTTGTTTACTGTCAAACCTCAACATGAATCATAAGCTACCATTAAATGTCAATCCCTTACTCATTCACATTCCCAAACTTGGAAATGGTTAAATAAAAGGTCCTGTAAAGATTTAATTAATATATCTACCCAGTACCTCAGAGCAGATTTGGAAAATCACCTAAAAGAAAAATCATTTACTAGTCAGAAGAAATTGAATATTACCTGATTGATAATGGTCACATATCTAACAGAAAGTGGGTCCGATCAAGTAGAGTTAATAGATAATAGGAATTTAGAAAAGAATATAATCACCTTGGCAAACATGGAGAGTGCCCATCTGAGTACTATCTAAGGGAGAGGAAATCCCACCCATTGGACTTTGAATATTTCCAGTCCTAAAGGCAAAGTTATCCCTGGAGGATTCAGAGGGCTTTAGCCAAAGACCTTTGAGCTTTCTGGTACCTTTGGCAAGCCCATTCCTAAGATGAGACAGATGCATCAGGCTAAGACAGCCTGATGCCATTAACATTCCATTCTACCATATCCCCTCATTCTGGTTCCATACTCACTAGGCAACCTTCTCATTGTTATCTGGCTTCCCATCTAGGTCTGCCTACAAGGGGAAAATGTACTGTTTCTACAAGCTTTGATTTATTTGATATCTGGTGAATTAATGGCCCCTAATTATGATTTGACTCCCTATTTTGATTCACAATAGTGATAAAAATGGGCTTGTCATGTCTTAGTTTAGTTAGCTTGAGACAATATCTCAGGACCTGACGATTCCTGGACACTAGCTTGAAATGGGAAATCTCTGGACATTTAAAGTGGAGATCAGATCCTAGAAAGTGTCAACGGAATTGGCTTATGACCCAATCACTTCTGCCCAGCTCTAAGTAGTATTCCCTAGACAAAATGCCACCACTTTTTAATTTATCCTTCTTTCCAAGAATGTACTATTAAATTAACTAAAGTAAGGTTTGTGAAAAGTGATTCACCAGCTAAAAAACATACTAGTTGGATTAAAATATTATTTATCATTTGGGGGTTATATTTATACTTTTAATGTGAAAGATAATTTATTTCAATTAATTTCTTAGTGACAAGGTCATCTGTCAGCTTTAGGTAAAAACATCTTAATTTCATATGTCTTATGTTTCCTAATAATAAATGGAACTAAATTCACCCATTTGAGCATAATTACAATTGTACTCATAACACAGGTTCTTTCTTAAGCTGGCAAATGTTTCTTCTTGGTCTTAGAAATACAAACAATACCTTTTCTAATTACTAAATGTCCCAATTGTCCTTCCCTGTTAGAGTAACTCATGTTTGATGACTTCCCTGCCTCCTTCCTGTGCTCTGTTTAAAATAAGTGAAAATTACCTGAGACATAACCTTGAAAAAGAAGCATAGTCAAGCTTCCGAGTGTGATTAATTCAGGACTTTTTTAAGACAGACATTCTTTTCCTTCTATATCCAACCTTCTCCAGAGTCAAACTTGAAGCAATTTCATACACTGATGGTAAAGTAAGTCAGCATGCAAATGCCAACCTATTCTTGGAAATTTTCATTTTCTAGGTTTCATGCATTTTAAAATTTGGAAGCAGTCAACACTGTGTCTATTCTGTTAGAAGTCATATCTAGCCATAAAAAGATCCTCTTTGTTTTTATACAACCTTTCAAGTTCATGAGAGATCATCTTATATTATTACAAGTCTATTCCTTACTATTTTTCCCAATAACACAGAAATTATAGGTCTTCCAATTAAAGTAAAATATAATTAAACAGAAGTACAGAGCAAGTGTTTAATAAGTACACAATATAAATTTCATTGATCAGATTAATTGAATCTAGCATCTTAAAAACTGAGAAGAAAAAGCATTTACCCCAATGGGAAATGAAGTTTCAGTTTCCAGCAATGAGGTTTTTGATCTGGATCCCAAAGTTATCTTTGGAACAGTTCGTACTGCAGAATTACTGGGAAGAGGTTGTAATCGAAATGGAGGCTGCATATTTCCAGGAGCAGTGTATGGTCGAGGGGCTGTCTAGACAATTAGGGGAAAAAATTCCATTTAAATTAGTATCTTGACATGTTTCCAGACCCAATTAATAACTCAACAAATTGCCTAGAGTAATTAATGGTGCCTTTTTACCGAACAGATTAAACTTTAATTATGTCCTTCCATTATACATACCCTTATGACCCAATGTATTTGTTAAAACATATGGTGTGGAAGTCTTCTACATACCTAAATGCCACAATTGTAGAGTATTTTAGATAAAGATGTTCTCTGTTAGGTTCCTGTATTTTATTCATACTGTAAACTCACTGACAATGCCTAGTTGATGCTGTACATAGAATGAAAGTTTTAGTCGCTCAGTCATGTCCAACCCTTTATGACCCCATGGACTGTAGCCCACCGGGCTCCTCTGCCAATGGAATTCTCCAGGCAAGAATACTGGAGTGTGTTGCCATGCCCTTCTCCAGGGATCTTCCCAACCCAGGGATCAAACCCAGGTGTCCCACACTGCAGGCAGATTCTTTACCATTTGAGTCACCTGGGAAGCCCTTTGTTCAATTAAATGTTAAGTTGAATAATGTTCTGATTTTGAAGACCTAGGGAATATAATCAGAATGAACTCACTCCAGGTTTTAAGCCTTAAGACTAGTGCTGAAGTAAAAGCAGACAATATGATTCAAAACAAGGGAAGGCGAATGCTTACCTCTAATGCATTACCATTTATTTATTCTATCTCTTCCTTGAACTATTAGGAAAACAAAAATGAGAACTAGTGACTGGCAACTTTGGAAAATACTACCAAAATGTAGATGTTCAGAGATGTTTTCCAAGCTAGACGGTTTCCATTTGCTCCTCTTCTCTACCTTCTCCTTTCTGCTCTGGCTGCTGGGAGTCATTTCTTAATGGACCATATCAACTAACCTCAGGTTTCCAGTCGGATTTGGCCAGTGAAAGACACTGGCAGGAGATCAAAGACAGGAGGGAAGGAGACTGGGGTCCTAATGCTGCTGGACCCTCCTGCCAAGGTCACGATGGGCCAACTGGGTCCTCCACCAAAGTCCACAGCTCTTCAGGAAGTCTTCTTCCAGAAACCGCCTGCTGGTTCTGGTATCCAATACCTCCCTTTCCCCTTAGCCCTACATGATGTGGTTCCCACTGTGTTCACCCCAGCACGCTTTACATCCCCAGTTGGTTGTCCTTAACCCTGCCCACATCTTTCTAAATAGTTTCTTTATTAAACTCGTCCTAATTACCCTATTTGTGTGAGCCATCTGTTTCCTGCTGAGACCCTGACTGATGCATTTTCTAATCAAGAATGTACTGCAGAGAACACCAAAAATGCCAGTTCAGAGCATTAGATGTGCCTGTGGGAGCACTGACAGAACATTGTAACCTTAGCGTAAAGATCAGCAATGTTTCAAAAATGGAAAAAACAAAATGTTTGGCCCAGTTGTTCTATTACAATAAAATACTGGTAAACCTGTTAAGAATAATACATGCAAATTTGGGTAAGAGGGTGTGAGAAAGATAGTATGTAAATGATTCATAAAAAAGATTTATTACATTGACTCTAGTAGTGACCACAAATATTCAACTCTGGAAAAGTGTTGTATAAATACATAAAAAATGGTGATAGGGCTGCTCCCACCACCAAAACTGGATCTTAGTACCATCTTGACAAGCATGTTATACGTTGCTAAAGCTCTGCTTTTGTTAAGTCAGCACTTACTGAATTCCAACTGTAGTCACTGTGAGGAGATGAAACAGTAATCTAATGGCAACACAAGACAATTAGTGTCAAATGAACCACACAAATACTACCAAAGAGAGAATAATAACAAAATACCTGCAAACTAACGAACATAGAACTAAAAGTTATTTGGAATAAGCCAATGAGACAAGTATTAAAAGTGAAAGTTTCACAGAAGTAGTTACATTTTATCCAAATGAATGAGCAATAAAGGATAATGTTAAATAAAAAAAAAGGGATGGTGAATTTGGACATCCAAGTAAGAAGAATCAGTTGTGAACCAAACATGGGAAGGACAGCAAAAGTAATATATCCCAAGATCTGCTTTCCTTTCTTTATGTAATGTAACATTTATTAGGGAACATGTGTGCTGTGCTTAGTCGCTCAGTCGTGTCCAACTCTTTGCTACCCCATGGACTGCTATCCATGGGAATTCTCCAGGTTAAGAACACTGGAGTGGATTGCCATGCCCTCCTCCAAGGGATCTTCCCAGCCCAGGGATCAATCCCAGGTCTCCCACATTGCAGGCAAATTCTTTACTGACTGAGCCACCAAAGAAGCCCCAAAATACTGGAGTGGGTAGCCTAATCCTTCTCCAGGAGTTCTTCCCAACCTAGGAATCAAACTGGGGTCTCCTGAATTGCAGGCAGATTATTTACCAGTTGAGCTACCAAGGAAGCCCATTAGGGAACATGGCTATAACAAATAAGAACTATATTTCCCAGCATCTCTTCCAATTCTATATAGACGTATGCCTCAGTTTTGTCCAATAAGATATGAGCAGAAGTGATATATGAAACTTCCAGATCATGTTCTTAGAAAGAAAAAAAAATGTCTTCACTTTCCCCTATCCTCTTCTTTCGGGCTGAAATACCCACATGGTAATATACAGGGATGCCTGGCATGCTGCAGTCCATGGGGTCACAAAGGGTTGGACATGACTGAGCAACTGAACAACAAAAATATGCCATCGTGGCTTGAGTGGATGAAGACAACACACTAAATATGGCAGATCAGTGACACAAAAGGAGTCTGAGCTTTTTATGACTGAGAAAGTAGAGATAGCACAGGACTTGAAACTTAAGGTGGGGAGCAATCCTCACATTAAAGTCATTATTTTGGTCTCTGCACACAAACCTAGACAGGAAACCAAGTGGATTGACTAGAACAACATTTAGTTTAAAGAAATAGGATATAAGCCTCTATGAGCCAAAAGGTACAAGGTCTTAAAACCCACAAAGAGAAATCAAACTAGATGTTTTCTGAAAAAGGGAATCAGATTATCCAAAAGAATTCTTTTGATCTCTGTGAAAGAAATATGCCTTAAGACTCACTCCTGTCTAAAAATCAAACCGAATACAGAAACACTGAATGTAGGATTTGGAAAGCAGGTTACTATAAACTAAAACATGATCTATTTGCTGCTGTGCTCTAAATGTTACTTCCCCACATTTGCATTCCGTTAGATGAATGTGGCAGTCAAATGTTTAACTGATTACATGTATCTCTAAAAAACAAATCTGTACCATTCAACTAACAGCTGTGAGCTACAAACTGTTATAGTTCACATCAGAAGCCACCTTAAATTTGCTACACTTTAAACTGTTCATAATGTATTTTCTGGGAATAAATATGGCACTGTAGCTTAACATTTTCAAAACTGTACCAGAATGTGAATTGAAATTCACTACCTGGTGATTACTCAGCATAGCTGAGCATTTCTAATTCTTCTAAGAAGATCTCTGGGGGTGAATTTTCCAAGCATGTACAAAATTACCTGAATGACTCTCCACAGTTTTAATGGCACGGTGCAGCTAAAAGCTACATGCTATTTTGAAAGTCCAGGTGCAATTAGTGATCAAGTGCAGTGACTATTCACTGTATGCTTTCCTTATTCACTCAAGAAAGTTCAAAGAGAAAAAGGGACGGCAGTATCCCCAAAGGATTATCTTCATCCCAATAGCACCTAGAGAGATCAGGAGTCAAGTTTAGAGGATATGTAAGCAAGTCAGGAAAACAAAAAAGAAGGACTTGAATTTCTGTAAAATGCAAAGTACAATTCCAAGATCACAATAGGTATCCCTTCCAGGGCAGAAGCACCGCAGGGGGTGATCAAGTGAGGGATCCTGGCTTACCAGACAGAAAGGCTGCTAAAGTGCTGGTGCAGTGTTTCCTGTAATTTTTAAATTACTTTCTCACTCCTGCCACATTAAGATCTCCTGGATGTATCATAAACTACTTATTGAGGCTGTTCAGCTGGAAAATTGAAAAGAAAGCCTTTCAAGGGTTTTTTCCTCCCTAAAACAGGTGGGAAGATAGAAAACGGAACTTGATTATTTCTTTTGTTTCACCCAGGATAAGCTTTTGGGATTCTAGTGAATCTGCCACCCAACGAAAGAATATTTATGTACATATACATTTAAATGAAGCCTGGAAATTCGGTAACAACAAAGAAAAGACAGTTGCTTTTTATAACTTGAGCTGTTCATCGGTAAATGTCAAAACATATTTACCTTTGAAAAAGTCAAAGCTTAACACTATATGTGATGAATCTACTTCAATAATCTGTGAAAGCACTGCAATACCTCTATAAATACTATGCAATCCAAAAAATGTCCATGCTAACAAGGAAATATATTAGGCCACAAAAAGCAAGAATAAAGATGTCATCAAAGCTATTTGTTGAAAGCTGAAACCATCAACTGCCAGCAAATATTTTGCAAATCTCTTCCTGTATTTATATTGTTTCAAGCGACCTATTCCTTCAAGCAAATACCACCCCTAGGTTGTAAATGAATTGAACTAGAATGAAATGTAGGGGTGTGTGATTTCTTTAATAGAATTTTTGTGCATTTAATTATTTTTCTTTTAGATTATGACATATACTTCTGATAAAAGAAGCTCAGATGTAAGTATCTGGTTCGTGTTCTGTAGTACATTGAATTTGTGTGCATAAAAAACCTTTACAGATAAGGTAAGAGTAGAGAGAATAGCAAGAACAAGATCCAGAAGTCAGAAAATATAGAACATGTATGGAACAACCAACAGCTCAATTGTGCTGCACTACAGTCCATATGGTTGCAAAGAGTCAGACACAACTGAACTGACTTGGCACACTCGCACATAGGGTGCTAAAGGGTAATGATGAGGAAAAATATTAAGATAGCTAAATTGATGTCATGTGGTTTAGGGTCTTAAATGTCAATTGCAAGAGTCTGGATTTCTCTATAGGCGACACAGAGCCAGTGAAGGTACTTGGGCATGTAAGTAACAAATAATCTGCACTTCAAGAAAACTAATCTAGTAGTAACAAAATGGATTTGAGAGTGGTGACATTGGATGAAGGTGGGACATTCAGTAGGCACAGACTTGAATGGATATAAGACTATAAGGATGATACAACCATGTACCCCAAGAGCATTCTTCCTGAGAGTTATAAGAAGGTGCAAGTCAGCATGATTAATGTGACTCACCGGTGTTACTGGACTGGAATGCCCTTCATCGACCAGAACACTATGGCCACGGTTAGTCTTGGGGCCAACGGGGGGGCGGGGAGACAGGAGGGGTGTGTTATTTTCTATAGTCCATCTTGTGTGCTCTCCCTAGAATAAGAAAGTGATTTAACAAATCAATGCATAACTACTCATCTAGGTTAAATTAATACCTGCCAGAGAAGAAATGTTATATGAGTAGAGAAGTTCTTTCTCGTGCTTTTCAAAAGTACTCCATCCAAGGACCATCATAATAACGAGGAGATGTTTTCACAGCTGTATTAGAGAGTTGGGTATGGTAGTGAAAGGCAAGAAACTGAGTATGCTTTACCTAAAGGAATAGCCGTGCTCATGGTAAAAGCTACAGATGCAATGTATCCTTAGTTTTAGCATAATGTTTAATTTGCTTGAAGCAGATCACTGAAGAAGCACAATGTTCCTCACTACTCTGATCGGTAGACACTACCACAAAGTATTACATTTCTGTCTCAAAAAAAAATTAAATAATGCCATAAGCAAAAGGTTATACATGACATAAGGGGGGCCTAAAATATAAGTCTTTTGCCAAGTGCAGCTACAGGTGAAAATTGTGATGAATCAAAACCGTACAAGGAGGAAATAAAGTGCCTATCAGGAATTTCTGCCAATGTTGCAACATGCCCATGTACCTGGTTAGTGTGTCTGGCCATACAGGCAAGAGTGAATACAACACTGTTTCAGAAACCATTTCCAGTTACTATTTTCTCCATCAACACTTCAGCAGATAAATTGTAGACTCTATCATTCCTTGACAGAGAACACTATTGGCAAAATTGACTTAACTACAAATCTTTCCACACCAACTTTTCTGATCCGGAGAAACTGACCTATTGTCTTGTTATTTAACAACACTTTTATAACAATAGTATGTTTTGACCAAGATAAAATAGACAGATTTGAGTCTATCAGGCAAGAGGGAAAATGACTGTTTCCTACTGCAAGTTATTCCACAGAAGCTTCACGAATATTCATCAGTTTGTGAAATGTGTCTTAAGTCCCACATTTGTAGCACTACACTGAAAATGAAGAACAACATGTGGGCTTGAATGACTCAACAAATTGAGTAAAACTGCCAATCTAAACTGAAACCTTTCAAACATGCCTAATTGAATCTCTCATCTCTTAATTTAAATTTATACATTTCCTAAGTTGACTGCAAACAAGAAATTTCAAATGCAAAAGTAGAAAACAGGAATTTTTAAATGACTTCACAAAACCTCTAAATCTTATGTTTTGTTTGCTAATATAGATCTTTCCTACCATATATTTTTCAAAGGTCACATTCACATGAAAAAGCACCATTGGATAATTCTTAAAATGCTCCATTTTCGATAACACTGAGAACATCACCGTCTATTTTTATCTTCTTATGACAAACAAATCTTTTGGCCTCTATCACAAATCAATCAAGAAAATACAAAAGCAAAATTTCAAACTTGAGGACATTTTCAAGTTTTTCTTCGAATTAATTGTGCCTTATACAGTTTCTCTTGTACAGTAGCTCCTATTTTATTATGATCTTCCAAAATAACAGTGGCCAAGATTCAAGTATGGTGGAACCATTTGATGTCAGTTATGAGTTACCCCAAAATAAAGTGACTCCAAAGAGCTTCAATAATAGTACCACTGACCTTCAAAATTATGAAATAATATTATGAAGTAAAATAGTTATGGAACTCCTTACCTTAAATCTCTGAATTCGCTCCTTCCTAGCTAAGGTCTCCAGTTTCTTTTTTATTTCAAGCTGATGGTAACGCTAAATAAAGAGGAAAGAGTGAAGGAAAGCATCATATCAATTATAGTAAAGAATTTTTGAGAGGAAAATAACCCCACTAGCTAACGGTATTCTCAATTACCCCTCTTGTCACTGAGATGGAGAAGAATCATGTGCATAAGTGTGCACATGGGAATATAAATTGGTACAACTCTTTGAAAAGCCAATTCCTAACATACATTAGGCAGTTAAAAGTGCTCCTACTGATAACCCATAAATTTCACTTCTAAACCTAGGGGGAAATCTAAATAATAATTTAAAAAAATGTTTTATGCACAAAGATGCTGTCTGAAAGTTTCTTTTCCTTCAAAGCAAAAATTCAGAAGCATTATAAACCTTAAAGAGAATGGTTTAAGTTTGGGGCACATCCATATAAACGGGACAGAATGTAATTTTTAAAATAAGGTTCCAAAAGATTTGGCTTTAAAAATGGAAAATGAGTGTAATGCTGATAAAAGTACAAAGCTGAACTGCATGGAAATGCAATTTTGTTGATCGAGCTCACATCGTGTGCCTGTCCCAGTGCTGGGAGAGTGCTTCGTGAATATCATCTCTTCTTGAACAATCCCAATTGCTAAGCAGTCTCAATGGCACCCCACTCCAGTACTCTTGCCTGGAAAATCCCATGGACAGAGGAGCCTGGTAGGCTACAGTCCACGGGATTGCTAAGAGTCGGACACGACTGAACAACTTCACTTTCACTCTTCACTTTCATGCATTGGAGAAGGAAATGGCAACCCACTCCAGTGTTCTTGCCTTGAGAATCCCAGGGACAGGGAAGCCTGGTTGGGCTGCTGTCTATGGGGTCGCACAGAGTCAGACATGACTGAAGCGACTTAGTAGAAGCAGCAGCTAGTTTCACAAATGAAGGAACTGAGGCAGAGGACCATGAACTTACCCCAGGTCACACATCTAGTCAGTGGTGGAACTGTAATTTGAATCCTAGTCCTGGGTTTCCCTGGTAGCTCAGCTGGTAAAGAATTCGCCTGCAATGCTGGAGACCTGGGTTCGATCCCCTGGAGAAGGGAAAGGCTACCCACTCCAGTTTTCAGGCCTGGAGAATTCCATAGACCGTATAGTCCATGGGGTTGCAAAGAGTTGGCACGACTGAGCGACTTTCACTTTCTTTCTGACATTAACTTCCTGGCTTGTCTTTTTTTTTTTGGAGAAACCATGTTTCTCTCACATCATGATATGGGTTTATTAATGTCCATATATGAATAGACAAAAGACAAAAAGGAAATGTGACTATTAACAACAGTTATCTCTGAGAGGAGAAATTATGCACAGTTCTTTTCCTTTTTTAATGCTTTCTTATGTTTTCCAAAGTTTTGGTAGTATATTAGTTATATAACTTAAAAATAAATTTCATGTAAAAATAATCTGCTTATAATTCAATTTGAAATCATTCAGACACCTTTGAGAGTGTTTGATATTCTGTCGCTTTTAAAAAATGTTTTTTAACTGCTCTTGATCCCCTCCGGCTGCCTTTAAGACCCTGCAGACTCAATCATTCCCTCTCTAAGTATCATCAATCCTCTTCTCAAAGCCTTTCTTCTCTTTCTGTTATCTCACCCACTTATCACCAAACTTCATTAGATTTACTATCAACCACTTCCACCTTCCGTTTATTCTCACCTCACTGCAGTCCCCCTCTCCCATCCTCACTCCTCTCTGTGTGTGTGAGAGTGCTCAGTCGCTTCAGTCCTGTCTAACTCTTTGCAACCCTGTAGCCTGTAGCCCGCCAGGCTCCTCTGTCCATGGGGTTCTCCAGGCAAGAACACTGGAGTGGGTTGCCATGCCCTCCTCCAGATCTTCCAGACCCAGGGATCAAACCAGTGTCTCCTGCATTGCAAGAGGATTCTTCACTCACTGAGCCACCCGGGAAGCCCCATTCTTTTCTACCATCTCTGAAACCACTTTTCTCCCCAGTAGTCTTCTTACAGAACCATTCTGCAGCTTGTAAGACTCTGCTGGCTTCCGGGTCAGCACTCTATCAGGTTTTCCCACCAGTTGGGGGTTCTTATCTAGTCCATGTCGTTGTTCCCAATTTCCTGCAAGGCACGCACCACCATGCTAGAAACCTCAGAGTGGCTCAGGTGCCTCCCTCCCTCTCCTGGCCCAGGCAGAGTCAGGCTCTCTGTTCTCTCTCCCTCTTCCAGATCCCCATGGACAGCTGCTTCTCCCCGGCACTTCCACTACTGCTGTGAGCCCACACCCTCTGGCAACAGCTTCCTAATTGACCTCCCACCTCCAATCTTTTCCAGCTCATTAATCCATCTTCCACATTTTTAGCAACATCATCTTTCTAAAGCAGCTCTGCTCATTAATTTCACTCCCCTGCTGAAAAATGTTTCATCGCCTCATCACCTACACACCTAACCTAGCTGAGAATTGAAGGCCTCAAGAAACAGGGCCCCAAACTTACTAGAGAGTGTCACTTGCTGCCACTCTTTCAGCCAACTCACAGTGCAGTCTGGCCTCAGTGAGCTTTCTTTTCCACCCACAATGTCCCCTCACACCTCTGCAACTTCACATCTGCTTTGCTTAGATCT
The DNA here is from genome assembly GCF_000754665.1 of Bison bison bison. Lineage (NCBI taxonomy): Eukaryota > Metazoa > Chordata > Mammalia > Artiodactyla > Bovidae > Bison > Bison bison. The sequence goes on along the minus strand of NW_011494855.1, from coordinate 982,563 downwards.
TTTCATGTCAAGTTGCATTCAGTCCTCCAGGCTCAGTTCAAATGGCAGGACCTCTGTTCAGCTTCTTCCTACTCTCACAGAGGCAAGGAATGACTTGCTTTTTGGGCTCAGTCTCTTTGTTCCTCTCGTTTAGCATGTGATCCCTTCCTACAGCATTTTAAAAAAAATTTTATCTCGCAGCTACATCATGTAACCCCATACTGGTACATGGTAAGCTTGCAGTTAACTTTTCTTGCATGAATGAATATATGAATATTAAAACAACATTAGTAAACAGTATTGGCATAAACTAAATGTGAGACAAAGGTGATAGTTTAGAAATACTGAATATTTTATTTTAAATTATATTAATATATTGTGTATAATATAAAATTATATATTACACATTAACATTTATCTGAACTATTTATTTCAAACTTCAAGAATACACAAAGACTTTAATAATTGCACATTTAATAGTTATGATGTGTGCATTATATGAAACTCTAGAAAACCAAAGTTCAAGGATCAAGACTAATATAGAATTTGGTCCCTATTGATTAAGTTTGAAATTATGTATAGGTTAATTTTACACTGTACTGTTTTTTCAACATTAGTTGTAGAATTCCAACTAATAGTTTTACAAGGAAGTGAATTTGAGAGCCATAAACAATGATTCTATATAATTCATGCACATGATATAAGTCACAAAGTGACTCAGTCATGACTTAGTCGCTCAGTCATGTCTGACTCTGCAACCCCACGGACTGTAGCCTGCCAGGCTCCTCTGTCCATGTAATTCTCTAGGCTATTCTTGCCTAGAGTGGGTATCCATTCCTTTCACCAGGGGATCTTCCTGACCCAGGGTTTGAACCCTGGTCTCCTACATTGCAGGCAGATTCTTTACTGCCTGAGCCACCAGAGAAGCCCATAAATCACAAAATGAATTCCTAAAAGAACAAATCATATACATCTAAAGTGAGCATAACACTTGCTCACTTTAGTAGCAGCATACTAATAAGTATTTTCAGTAACACGACACCCACTCCAGTACTCTTGCCTAGGAAATCCCATGGATGAAGCAGCCTGGCAGGCTACTTCATCCATGGGGTCACTAAGAGTCAGACACGACTGAGCAACTTCACTTCACTTCACTTCACTTCACACTTAATATTGGTTTACTCTTGATTCTACAGTTGCTCGTAATTGTATGGTGCACCCACAGGTAGATGGTTTCATGAGCCAAGTTTTCTGATTTACTGCTACTTGGTCAAGCAGAGAAGTAACATGCTTTTTCACAGACATTAAAACGATGTTGATGCTTGAAACTACAAGTTCCATGGAGCAAGGCTAAAATGATTTATAAAGTTAGCTAGATATCCTTCTAAAAGTGCCATGTCAGAGTGGAAAAAAAAAGTTGTTGATGCTTGGGTTGTGAATCTATGCTGACCAATGTAGCCTAAAGTGGGAGGGACGGCAGATGTTCCAATGCCTGTTCCCTGAAATTTAGCATACGGCTGAGCTTGGGAGCCTTCAAAGAATAACAAATCTGAAATAATTCATGGCAGTTAGAATTACTGATATTTAAACAGATGTCACTTTTTTTTAGTAAATGGAAATTGAGGTACAGATGGTGAGGACTGATATGTTTTAAAGTAACCATTATGGACTAAAAATCTACATTTGTTAAATTAAATATCACAAATTATACAACAATGTCCATATTTTTCCCTAACTGAAATGAAGAAATGCTTACTTTGGTGTCTTGCCTCCTCTCACTACCTAGAGAGGTATACAGTATTTCTTGTTTCATTTTCACCTTGTTTCATTCGTTTTTAACGAAATACAGGAAGAATTTCCCCTGATTCTGGGTACAGAAAGTATGAATTTTCTTACTGGAAAGTATCAGTTGTGAAGGAAATAGTTAATACTTGTACCTCCATATCAAGAACCTTATGGAAAATAGCCTGGGCTAAGCACTCCCGGATATATTTTTGGTGATCCTTCTTCATGATGTTTAGTTTGTATTCCTTTTCAGAAAGTATTCTTCCATTTCTTGTGATCTGTCAATGAATAAATAAAACATACATAGAAACACAAAGCAGAGAAATAGATGGACAGTCAGTCAATCAGAAAGAGAAATAGGCAGCATCTTTAAAGCCTACAGAGTATAGTACTATGGTTGATAAACTTTCACTTTTAATGAATGTTTCATAAGGGGAAAAAAAGCAAAAGGCAGTCTCATAAACTCATCATTGGGAAAACACATACAGGTGGTGCACTTGATGTTTAAAACAAGGTTTTCATTAGCGTAACAATTTTCCCTTGATAGAACCCAGGTGTTCTTTTCATTTCTTTTTTTGAACACATTGGGGAAGAAGGGGTGGAGTGCTACCTTGAAACAATGAATAGGAGCAGTGATCACAAGGCTGATGATCTCACAGGAAATACTTTGAAGGGCAAAACATGTAAGCTACAGAGGATCTCATCAATTTGTTTTTAAAATAATTGGTTTCATTACTTTGTTTTCACACTGCTTTTCTTCTTCTACTTTCCAGCCCAGAATGTAATTTAATTTGCTGTGATTCAGATATTTTCAGATTATACAGTACTACAGATACAAAGTATTCCAGGCAGGTTTCAAGAGACATCACTGCAAGTCCCAGGAGTGATCGTTTCTGATTTTTATTTTATTCCTTCCTATGTCCTATGGGCGTATTTGTTCTATTTTTAATATCTTCCCTAAACTGAGGATGTTATACTTCCTAGAATGTTCATCTTCTTCCTTTTCCTCTATTTAAATACTGCTCTTCTCTTCACATCTAATTCAAGACCACATATTTCTTAACTGATAACTAGGTTTTTAGCACTGTTATTGCAACACATTGAAGTATTGAGATCAACTAGAATTGTGCTACAAGTGATTGGTTATTGATCATCTTTTTCATGAATGCATTTTCTAATGGAAGAAAGGGGTGTAGTTAGAGAAAGTGTGCTTGGAATTGTGAATAAATCAGTTACAGACCTTGAAATGTGTTGTCCATGGGATACCATGTCCTGTTTATCCAATCAGGAAAAATTGTTGAGAACTTCCTGTACTGCCCCTCCCTCAGCAATGAACATTGTTATTTCTCCCCAGTTGGACTGGAAGCTCCCATAGGGCAGAAGTGCTTAAACTTGAGATGAAAATCACCTGGAAGACAAGCCTAAGACTGATGGGCCCTCCTCCAGTTTCTGACTTAATAGATCTGGAGTGTTGTTGTTTTGTTGCTAAGTTGTGTCTGACCCTTTGTAACCCCATGGACTGTGGCCCACCAGCATCCTCTGTCCATGGGATTTCCCAGGCAAGAATACTGAAGTGGGTTGCCATTTCCTTCTCCAGGGGGTCTTCCCTGATCAAACCTGCATATCCTGCATTAGCAGGTGGATTCTTTACTATCTGAGCCATCAGGGAAGCAGATCTGGAGTGGTGCTCTAACAAGTTCCCAGATGATGCTGAACACTCCCGATTTAGGGACTGTATTTGTACAACTGCTCTAGAGAAAGGGCTGTGTCTTTGCTGTTTGAGTTGCCATGTTTATAATTGGTATTCAATAAGTGCTTGTTAATGATGTTGATAAGAAATACAAAGTCCTTCCCATTTCATAGGAAGCTCACAGACTGTTATCCAAAGAAGCAGTGTTAATAGCAACCACAGTAATTACAACAACCATTTTTTCTACATCTCTGATTGTCACAACTCTGAGTGCTGGGTATCATTATCTTCATTATCTTTCTTCAACTGAACACTTTGGAGCTGAGAAACTTAAGTGTTTTGCTGAAGATTTTGTCTTCTAAATGGCAGAGCCAGGTTTCAGCCAGGTCTATCTGATAACAAAGCCCCAGGAGACAAAAAGCAAACTCTCTGAGATCTACCCAGACAGACTGCCAAGCACATAAACAACAATTAGAAATGCGATGCATATCCTTTCAACACCATGGCAACGAGAGTTAAGGAAACTCACTGTGTTTTAAGAGAGTAAATAGCTAAAATCGTTAGTCACACTTTTTATAACCACACTCCTTACTTTGAATGGAAAACTATAGTATTTTTTAAAGGTTTTCACATTATAGACATTTAGAGAAGTGGAAATTTTCTGGAAATGATAGTTTTGGAGCTAATGAAAGACACTAATGTATCAATAAACTGTCACATGAAATGAAAGAGTTTTTAAAAATTTAGAGGAAAATTTTGAACTGTTCATATCTTCCACATCATATCCTGTGATTATTAAAAACAATATTTTTTCCTGAAGACAGTAAAGACTTCTCTATCCTAACTCCCTAATAGTTCCTGGTTTATACAATATGTTCAATAAATATGTGCTGAATAAATGAGTGAATAAACAAATGAAATATGTTGTTAGAAACTTATAGGGATTTTCCTTAATAATTTATAAGTTGCCTTAGCAGCCCTCCCGACCTCTCTTCTTATCTTTTGAAAGATAGACTCAAATAGATAAATCAGAGCTTTGGAAAGGAAGTAATTATTCTAAAGTGAGGGAAGGGAAAAGATGTCATTGTTAAGCTCAAAGAGGAAACTAGGAAAGATAGGGAAATATTGGACTTAATGAAACAAGGGGGCAGGTAGAAACAAAACCAAATCTTACCAGCCCTGATCTTAAGAGATGCCGCCTTATCCTTGTATTGTTAAAATATCCAGCCAGGTGTTTATCCGTGAGACTATTATATGCAGCAAGCAATCTGGAACAGAAAAATGAAACCATTAAGGTTTTATGAAGTGTTACTTGATAACCAAGGAATTCTTGACTCTCATCCCCAAAGTGTGCATTATCTTTCATTCATCCAGCCAACCAGTCATTCATGTACGTGTTTAATAAACAGGTGTTAATCACCTATTGGGGCATCCCTCGTGGCTCAGGTGGTAAGGAATCAGCCAGCAATTTGGAAGACCTGGGTTCAATTCTTGGGTTGGGAAGATCCCCTGGAGGAGGACATGGCAGCCCACTCCAGTTGGAGAAGACTCTTGAGTCCCTAGGATAGCAAGGAGACCAAACCAGTCCATCCTAAAGGAAATCAGTCCTGAACATTCATTGGAAGGACTGATGCTGAAACTGAAGCTCCAATACTTTGGCCACCTGATGCAAAGAGCCAACTCATTAGAGAAGACCCTGATGCTGGGAAAGATTGAAGGCAGGAGGAGAAGGAGACAACAGAGGATGAGATGGTTGGATGGCATCACCAACTCAATGGACATGAGTTTGAGCAAGCTCTGGGAGATGGTGATGCACCGGGAAACCTGGTGTGCTGTAGTCCATGGGGTCACAAAAAGTCAGACACGACTGAGTGACTGAACAACAACAAGCACCTATTGTTTTCTAGGTTTGATGATAAGAACTGGGAGACAGTTTGATGCCATTTTATCCCACAGACAAGTATGGAAATCAGATGTGAACTATTAAATTGGTTGTGAAAAATCCAATAACAGAAAAATACAAAAAAAACATGGGGACACAGAGAAGGAGATCAGCAACTCCTCTTGTCAAGAAAGTCTTCTTAGAACTTCCACAGTGGTACGGTGGTGGGGAGTCTGCCTGCCAGTGGGCCTGATCCTTGGTCCACATGGATCCACACGCCACCAGGCAACTAAGACTTTCCTTAAGAGACTTGTCTTGGGTGGTTGCAAGATGAGTATCTCTCCACACCTGCCCACCAGAATCTTAAAAGCTTATATAGAGGCCTTAACTGGGTTCAGTCATGTACAGGGTCCCAGTGGTCTCAACAACACATTGCTCTCTCAAGTCTGGGGCATACATTCCATGGATGGGGAGTGGGGGGTGAGGAGCCTCTGATTACCCAGGTCCATATGCTTTCAATAACCTCATTCAATACCTCTGCTAGATTTGAAGACCAGGATGGCACAATATTTTCGTATCCTTACTGATGTTATTGATTAGATAGAGTGCCTGATGAACTATGGAATGAGGTTCGTGACATTGTACAGGAGACAGGGATCAAGACCATTCCCATAGAAAAGAAATGCAAAAAAGCAAAATGGCTGTCTGGGGAGGCCTTACAAATAGCTGTGAAAAGAAGAGAAGTGAAAAGAAAAGGAGAAAAGGAAAGATATAAACATCTGAATGCAGAGTTCCAAAGACGAGCAAGAAGAGATAAGAAAGCCTTCTTCAGCAATCAATGCAAAGAAATAGAGGAAAACAACAGAATGGGAAAGACTAGGGATCTCTTCAAGAAAATCAGAGATACCAAAGGAACATTTCATGCAAAGATGAGCTCGATAAAGGACAGAAATGG
>NW_011494855.1:969883-975862 GCF_000754665.1 Bison bison bison | reverse complement strand
AGAAATTTGTATGCAGGTCAGGAAGCAACAGTTAGAACTGGACATGGAATAACAGACTGGTTACAAATAGGAAAAGGAGTTCGTCAAGGCTGTATATTGTCACCCTGTTTATTTAACCTATATGCAGAGTACATCATGAGAAACGCTGGACTGGAAGAAACACAAGCTGGAATCAAGATTGCCGAAGAAATATCAATCACCTCAGATTATGCAGATGACACCACCCTTATGGCAGAAAGTGAAGAGGAACTCAAAAGCCTCTGGATGAAAGTGAAAGTGGAGAGTGAAAAAGTTAGCTTAAAGCTCAACATTCAGAAAACGAAGATCATGGCATCCGGTCCCACCACTTCATGGGACATAGATGGGGAAACAGTGGAAACAGTGTCAGACTTTATTTTTCTGGGCTCCAAAATCACTACAGATGGTGACTGCAGCCATGAAATTAAAAGACGCTTACTCCTTGGAAGGAAAGTTATGACCAACCTAGATAGCATGTTCAAAAGCAGAGACATTACTTTGCCAACAAAGCTTCGTCTAGTCAAGGCTATGGTTTTTCCTGTGGTCATGTACGAATGTGAGAGTTGGACTGTGAAGAAGGCTGAGCGCTGAAGAATTGATGCTTTGAACTCGGTGTTGGAGAAGACTCTTGAGAGTCCCTTGGACTGCAAGGAGATCCAACCAGTCCATTCTGAAGGAGATCAACCCTGGGATTTCTTTGGAAGGAATGATGCTAAAGCTGAAACTCCAGTACTTTGGCCAGCTCATGCGAAGAGTTGACTCATTGGAAAAGACTCTGATGCTGGGAGGGATTTGGGGCAGGAGGAGAAAGGGACGACAGAGGATGAGATGGCTGGATGGCATCACTGACTCGATGGATGTGAGTCTGAGTGACCTCCGGGAGTTGGTGATGGACAGGGAGGCCTGGCGTGCTGCGATTCATGGGGTTGCAAAGAGTCGGACATGACTGAGCGACTGATCTGATCTGATCTGATCTGACTGATGTTATTTATTATGTATCTAAATAATGATGTGTTCAACACATGAAGATACAATTTTGTTTGTGACACATTCTTATTGGTATAAGTTTCTAACTAGCTTAAGTTCAGCAATTTAGAAATGTTAACTTCTACATATATAGCTAGACAATTTCATTAATTCCACATCCAGAACCCCAAAAAAAGAGAAATTCATAGAATTACAGTTGATTTTTAGGGTTTTTCACTTAAAAGAGAACAAATTGGTTCCCTGGTCATATGCTACACCTTGGTAGATAGTCAAAATAAGGGTATAAATCAAAGTTTGAAACTATGTTTTCTAAGTTTTAACCTATCTTTCATTAACTGTTATCTTACAAAAGCAGGTACACTATACATGTACACATATGCATGAATGTGCATACACATATATATATACATACACATAAATATGACTGTGTGTATATACATAGAGAGACATAGGGAGTGAAAGAAAACACATAAGCCTAAACACAGCCCTAACATAAAGCTGTCCTAAAAAATGCATGCCCTATTACCTGCCATAAAGATTAATAATCTATATGTTTACTGAACAGCTGATCCTTAACTTAAACTTATTCTGAGACCAGAGCAGGGACACTTATTATAGAATGAAGTAAATGTCATTAGCAACAATTTTATTTAGCTATTTGCACTGCCTTAATTACATGGAGATGGTATTGGTGACCTTTTCCTGTCTCTTCTCCTTAATGCCCACCTCAGGAAAGTTCCATGCTGTTGAATAGTATGGAAAGTTTAATTTCGTCCACAAAAGAGAGTGAAAAGCATTTACAAAGCTCAGAAGCCAAGGTGCCACACGAGAGTTGCAGATGCATGAACAACTGCGGAAACCATTATTTCACTGGGTTTACGTAAAAAGACAACCTGAGGGCTTCGGTAATGCACACACAAAACCGGCTCTGGGTAATGCTTTGAAATCATCTTTTAAATGAACTGTCTTGGTGTCCTATAGTTCATCAAAGGTTTCCTGTCTCCAAAAGGTCAACGTTGTATCCCTTACCCTTTCTGAATCTCAGAATACCTTTTCAGCAACTCATTTCAGAAAGGTGAGCAGGTGTCTCTCAGTCCTAACAATCATGATTCCACAGTTCACAGATTCTTAAGATAAATCATTAGACTGATATCATACATAGTCTTTTGTCTGTTTTTCAGGCTCACATTTTTAAAAATCAATAGTTTTGGAATAACTGTGAGTGCTAAAACCCTGATTAAATGTAGTAGGGTCAAAATGTTAAGATAATGTGAACCTCAACTTCCTTATTGACAGTAAAATATCCCATTCTTTTCATTTAGACTTTGAAACATTTTTAATATTTAGGTCTTAATAGGAAAGCTTAGCCAGCTTTGGCACCATCTCGTTCTAATTCTGCTCTCTCAGGCTCCTATTGAATGAGTATGTGTCTGTGAGGCCCCTCCAATCTTACTGAGAGGTGCAATAGATCTAGGCAAGTTGAAATCTTTGCACACATCCGTTTTCTCACCTTCTACTGTTTAGGAAAGACTGAGGGCCCCTGGTAGGGATGCTATGTGTAAAGCATCTCTTTCCATGACTATGAATAATAACCAGCTGGGTCCCCCTAGGCTCAGTCATTTCTTTTTCAGACAATGCCTTAATTTTTTTTTAACTGAAATTTTAGATAAATGAATTGTTTGCTAACAAGAAACTATGCTAAATTATATACAGATTTAGTAAAATGGTTGTTACGGATTGAAAGTATGTTTCCCCCCAAAATTCATAGGTTGAAGAATTCCTTTGCAGTCCAGTGGTTAGGACTCTGAGATTCCACATGCAGGGAGCATTGGTCAGGGATCTGGGATCCCACAGGCCCAGTGGTGCTGCCAAAAAAAAAAGAAAAAAAATCACAGGTTGAAACCCTATTCCCCCATGTGATGGTATTAGGAGGGAGGGCCTTTGGGAGGTGGCTAGGTCATGAGGGTGGAGCTCTTATGAATGAGGTTAACGCTGTATAAAAGAGACCCCAGAGAGCTCCCGTGTCCCTTCTACCACGTGAGGACACAGCAAAATGGCCATCCACGAACCAGGAAGCAAGTTTTCATCAGACACTAAATCAGCTAGTGCCTTGATCTTGAATTTACCAACCTTCAGAATTGTGAGAAATAAATTTCTGTGGTTTATGCTGTCATAATACCAGTTTATGGTATTCTGTACAACAGACTGAACAGAGACAGCAAATAATGCAAACATTTCCACAGTCAACATATAAATGTCACCCTCATTGTGACCATCAAGCCCCCTTCACAGGGAGAGGGTAGCAATCCCATGGCTCAGTCACAGCCATGATCTGTCTCATCCTTTCCACTGTTTCTCTTCACAGGTCTTGGTATGATTTGCAGCTTCCTTTTGCATGTATTCAATTATAAGATTTACAATTACAGCCACACTTAGATTTAGTAGAACTCTTCTGATCTTTCTGCCTTGTTCTCTCCACTCACTGCCACTGTTTCTCCTCCCCAACACACACACACACACACATTGTTTCCTTGCACCCAGCACAATCCTGGACCAGATGAGGTCACCTCGCCTGGGTTGGGATTGTGCTGCATCTTGAATATTCCATTCTCTTGTAAGTTACTGTCGGCATCCATCAAAGCTGGACTTCCTGGTCACCAACATCGGCCCTGTGATCCTCTCCTGCTCCTATCCATAAGATCAACAGCTGTGTTGGTCACAGTGACCACCTGGCTACTGTGACCACATCACTCACACGCCATGCTGTTTACACAAAGGCCCATAACTAACTGGCCAAACCAACTTGTTGGCTTCTTTACATGATGGACAAGACTCTTTACCCAACCCCAGTACCCTGGGTGGGGAACGACCCACTTTCTGACTCAACGCACTGGGAAAACTGCCCCCCAGAAAACAAAGCAACTCTACGATGGTTCCTGTTTCCCCCGCTTCAGTCTGCATCTCCCCATTCCTGTGGTGCCTGAGTATTAACGAGCAGCTGCTGAGTCACAGGGAGAGCGGCCTTCCCAGCTGCAGGCTTTCAACATTTGACCCTTCAACCCTTGACTCCTGCCTCCCACCATGTAGATGATATAATAAGGGCTCTGAACTAAAAAGGTCAGTTCTTATCAATCCCTCCATCTGCCCCTTAGAGAGTCTATCCCATAGAAACCCAGACTAAAAGGAAAGTCACTATAATATGCATCACAGACCATTTACTGAGTACTGACTGTTTTCAGGGCATTCTGTACAGCCCCAGGGACCCAGAGATGGCACAGACACTGTACTCATGGAGCTCCAATGGGGGGCTATGCATGTACATAGGTGTGTGTGTTTGTGTGTGTGTGTGTGTGTGTGTGTGTGCGTGCGCACGCTTGATTTCTTCCCATGTCATAGGCTAATTCTTTCACAAATAGTTACTGAGTGTCCCCATGTCAGACACCATGCCCTCAGCTGGGGAAGGAGTGTGGAATCTCTGTCCCATTGTGCAGATTACGCTTTCACATACATAGTCCCATTTGTCTGCTTCCAGGCCTCTGGGATGTGAGCAGTATCTGTTACAGCTCTTCCATCTTCCTGAAATGGAAAAGCTCCAAAACAGGATTATTGCTTAAGGTGAGTCAGTCCAAATAAAACATGATGAGAGTCAGGTATCCTGGACCACACTGATAGAGGGATCTCTTAAACCCCAATACCTACTCCCAGCATGCCAGTCCCCACAATCTCTACTTCTGTAGACAGAGGGATGTAGGGAGGGAGAGGGATGTAGTGGTGAAGACTGCAGCTTCAATCCAATCTGGTTTTACCATTATTGGGTCCACAGCTGGGAGCACATGACTTAAATTCCCCATGCCTTGATGATTCTGCCTTCCACAAAACACTCGAACAGTCACACAATTCAGTCAAGTTCTTTGCTACTTTCAACAAGGATCACCTTTCCTTCAGTTTCCGATAACATATTCCTCATTTCTGTGTGAGACTCCATCAGAATGGCCATTACCATCTGTATTTCTACCAGTGTTCTCTACTGTGATGTGTTGTGTAGGAAGGCAGATGCTTCCTCTCCTGCTCCCTTTTCTTTGAGTCCTCATGAGAATTACCTTTAAAAGCCCCTTCAGGAGAAAATATTTTCACACCATATGTATCTGATAAGGGGTTAATATCAAAATTATATAAAGAATTCATACAACTCAATAGCAAAAGCAAACAAAATAAAAAGCAAAAAAGACAGATAATCAGATTAGAAAATGGGAAAAACACCTGAATAGATATTTTTCCAAAGACTTATAAGTGGTCAACAGGAACATGAAGAGGTGCTCAGCATCATTAGCCACCAGGGAAATGCAAATCAAAAGAAATATTATCTCACACCTGTTAAAATGGTTATTATCAAAAAGACAAGAGATAACATGTTTTGCCAAGGATGTGGAGCAAAGGAAATCCGTGTGCACTATTGGTGGGAATTTAAATTGGTGCGGCCACTGTAGAAAACAGTATGGAGGCTTCTCAAAAAATTAAAACATAGAACTCCCATATGATCCAGCATCCCATACGTGGGTACATATATAAAGGAAATAAAATCACTATCTCAAAAAGGTATCTGTACCTCCATGTTCATTTGGAGCATTATTCATAATAATCAAGACATGGAAACAACTTAAGTATCCATCAATAGAAAAATGGATAAAGAAAATGTAATACATGCACACACACTTGAATATTATTCAACCATAAAAAAAATGAGGAAATCCTGCCATTTATGACACAAACGGACCTTGAAGAAAGTAGCAATTTGTGAAATAAGCCAGAACATGAAAAAGAAACCCTGTATGATCTCACTTATATATGGAGTCTAAAAAATCCAAACATAGAAACACGGCAGAATGGTGACTGCCAGGGACTCAGGGGTGGGAGAAATGGAAGAGACTGATTAAAGGTACACACTTCTGATTATAAGGTAAGTAAGTTCTGGGA
>NW_011494855.1:966291-969783 GCF_000754665.1 Bison bison bison | reverse complement strand
TAGGCTTCAGCAGTGCATTAACCAAGAAATTCCAAATGTACAAGCTGGGTTTCGAAGAGGCAGAGAAACCAGAGACCAAATTGCCAACATTTGTTGGATCATGGAGCAAGCAAGGGAGTTCCAGAAAAACATCTGCTTCATTGACTATGCTAAAGCCTCTGACTGTGTGGATCACAATAAACTGTGGAAAATTCTTAAAGAGATGGGAATATCAGATCATCTTACCTGTCTCCTGAGAAACCTGTATGTGTGCCAAGAAGAAACAGTTAGAACCAGACATGAAACAACTGGTTCAAAATTGGGAAAAGAGTATAACAATATTGTATATTGTCACCCTGCTTATTTAATTTATATGCAGAGTACATCATGCAAAATGCTGGGCTGGATGATGTGCAAGCTGGAATCAAGATTGCCAGGAGTATTTACACCACAAAAATTGGCAAACACTACAAGTCTCTTTTTTTTCTTTCTGAAAACCCAGTTTATCAGCACACCACTGACTAAATTTAAAAAAGAGTAGCAAGATATATAACATGGGATAAATAAAGTGATTAATTATATGAGCAAAAATATAGAAATATGTTTTATATACTTTTAATTCAGAAATTGATCTTTTGTATTTAATATTTGACCAAATGGCCTCATATTCCTATTCAACTTTCTCCTATCCCTAACAACAACAACAAAAAAACATAAGGACTCCAACAAATACACTGACATTTTTCAGCAGCATTTCAATCAGGAAATTTTATGCAAGATGTCTCTTTACATTGCCACAAATGGAAAGACTCAACTCATCTACCAATCTGGAAAACCTGATTACACCATTGTATGCTCAACAGAATCAAGTGAGACTTAGGTGAATGAGCACAGTTTTATTACTAAGGATGAGAAGCCTAATCAAGAAGTGCTTTGGATTTCAGAGGTCACTAAATCTGCAATTTGTAGATTTTGATGGGGTCCAAGGTGGGGGCTATATCAAATCTCCGCTGCCAAAGCAGGCTTTCAGCCAGATAAAAATTTTCCTCAACTCACATACCAAGTGCTTATACTGGGAAAGCAAGTTAAACAAACTACAGGATATTATGGCTTGATTGCCTTCACGTTACAGTTCATGGAGAATGGAGTACAGTGCACCAATCCAAATGTCTCTCTTTCTGTCCATCAGAAAAAAATTTGCAAGAATCCACTGAACTCCCACTGCATGAAGAAACTCATCACACTCAAGCCAGCCAACCAAATCAAAGATTTTGAATCACAGTAAGAGTCTTAGCAAAGAAAGTTAATAGTATCTAGATGGAAACAACTTCCCCAAATGAAATATTTGAAAGCAGCACTAATAACTAGAAAAAGCTTTCTATCATTAAAACTGCAAGTTTGTTATTTAAGAGTCAGAAATTTAAGAAATATGTGACCTGACATCTTAACTCTTAAGAGGTGCAATGATTTTTCTGCAATTACTTAAAACAAATGCATCTATAACACTTCCTGCCCAAAGTAAATTTAATGAGATTTAAAAAAAGGAAAAGATTGGGAGCCAGAAGGCTTGAGGTCAAATAATAACTCTACCCCTTAAAAGATGTCTGGCCCTGGAGAATTCAATCTTCTTCCCTTTATAATTATTGTCACCATGAAGTAAAATGCTGTGACTGCTTCCTGAAGTAGATGATCTATGCTTATGGGTCTGGAAACGGATTTACCTGGAGCCCTCCCCAGGTGGTGCTAGTGGTAAAGAACCCACCTGCCAATGCAGAAGACATAAGAGACACCGGCTTGAACCCTGTGTCAGGAAGATCCTCTGGAGGAGAGTATGGCATCCCACTCCAGTATTTCTTGCCTGGAAAATCCCATGGACAGAGGAGCCTGACAGGCTATAGTCCATAGGGTTGCGAAGAGTCAGACATGACCGAAGTGACTTAGTACAGCATATTACATCAGTGGATTACAGAAATTCATATGTGCAAAGGTCTGGTCAACTCCCTCATTTTATATTCAGGAAACTGAGGTTCTAAAACTAGGCATGATTCCTTAGTATACTTAGATCCATGTCCTCACAAAGAAAATGCAGAATGTCTCAGGAGTTCCCACAAAATTGTTCCTATCCCTTTCCTACGGTCTTTGTCTTGCCTTCCACCAGAATTTCTTTCATCCATGTTTAATTACTCCATTTAGATTAACAAGATTCTTCCCTGTACACTTTTCATCTGTTGTAGTATGGAACCAGGTCCACTGTAAATACCCATCCAAAACTGGTTGAATCAATGGTCAATCAGTTAATAGAAATCAAATATATTAGTCCAATTCATCGATGTATAACCTTTAAAAAAATCATGTGGAAGAATCATAACATTTCTTCTGCTTCAGGATAAGAACTGAAAACAGTCTACAACAAAAGAGATTGAAGAGCATGTTTTACATATTTGGACTTTTTTAAATTCAGAATGCTCAGTGTGGATGAGCACACATCGCTGACAGTGTTAGTCTTGTTGTTTTGGTTTTGTCAAATAAGTGCCTTTGTGGTGTGCTTCAAAGTTACATTAGAAGAGAAGTTCCCAGGGAGGCAAGGAAAAAAAACCTTTTGAGGAAACTTGAAGAAAGACCAGAACAGAAGAGCAATTGACATAGGGTCAATTATTTTCCAACCCTTTATAAGAAAACTCTGCCAGCTAAAATTAAACAGTGAGTTTCTGCTGCCTGCCCCTTTGTAGAGGGTGATTGGACTGATATCATATAAACAATTTTGTGTTACATTCTTCATTCTTTTTTATTTGCATCCAAATCTGCCATATTTCAGCAATTATGCCAAATATTGATTTACAATTTCTCTTAGTTTATTCTAATTAGGCATCCAGATGTGATCCATCAGGTTATTTTATTTATGGCCTTAATATTAATAGTGTGGTTCAGTTCAGTTCAGTCGCTCAGTCGTATCCAACTCTTTGCGACCCCACGAATCACAGCACACCATGCCTCCCTGTCCATCACCAACTCCCGGAGTTCACCCAAACTCATGTCCATTGAGTCGGTGATGCCATCCAGCCATCTCATCCTCTGTCATCCCCTTCTCCTCCTGCCCCCAATCCCTCCCAGCATCAGGGTCTTTTCCAATGAGTCAACTCTTCACATGAGGTGGCCAAAGTATTGGAGTTTCAGCTTTAGCATCATTCCTTCCAAAGAACACCCAGGACTGATCTCCTTTAGAATGGACTGGTTGGATCTCCTTGCAGTCCAAGGGACTCTCTAGAGACTTTTTCAACACCACAGTTCAAAAGCATCAATTCTTCGGCGCTCAGCTTTCTTCACAGTCCAACTCTCACATCTATACATGATCACTGGAAAAACCATAGCCTTGACTAGACGGACCTTTGTTGGCAAAGTAATGTCTCTGCTTTTGAATATGCTATCTAGGTTGGTCATAACTTACCTTCCAAGGAGTAAGTGTCTTAATTTCATGGCTGTAGTCACCATCTGCAGTGATTTTGGAGCCCCCAA
>NW_011494855.1:962892-966191 GCF_000754665.1 Bison bison bison | reverse complement strand
AGCCAACTTTTTCACTCTCCTCTTTCACTTTCATCAAGAGGCTTTTGAGTTCCTCTTCACTTTCTGCCATAAGGGTGGTGTCATCTGCATATCTGAGGTGATTGATATTTCTCCCAGAAATCTTGATTCCAGCTTGTGCTTCTTCCAGCCTAGCATTTCTCACGATGTACTCTGCATATAAGTTAAATAAGCAGGGTGACATTATATAGCCTTGACGTACTCCTTTTCCTATTTGGAACCAGTCTGTTGTTCCACGTCCAGTTCTAATTGTTGCTTCCTGACCTGCATATAGGTTTCTCAAGAGGCAGGTCAGGTGGTCCAGTGTTCCCATCTCTTTCAGAGTTTTCCACAGTTTATAGTGATCCACACAGTCAAAGGCTTTGGCATAGTCAATAAAGCAGAAATAGAGTTTTTTCTGGAACTCTCTTGCTTTTTTCATGATCCAGTGGATGTTGGCAATTTGATCTCTGGTTCCTCTGCCTTTTCTAAAACCAGCTTGAACATCTAGAAGTTCACAGTTCACGTGCTGTTTAAGCCTGGCTTGGAGAATTTTGAGCATTACTTTACTAGTGTGTGAGATGAGTGCAATTGTGTGGTAGTTTGAGCATTCTTTGGCATTGCCTTTCTTTGGAGCTGGAATGAAAACTGACCTTTTCCAGTCCTGTGGCCACTGCTGAGTTTTCCAAATTTACTGGCATATTGAGTGCAGCACTTTCACAGCATCATCTTCCAGGATTTGAAATAGCTCAATTGGAATTCCATCACCTCCACTAGCTTTGTTCATAGTGATGCTTTCTAAGGCCCACTTGACTTCACATTCCAGGATGTCTGGCTCTAGGTGAGTGATCACACCATCGTGATTATCTTAGTCGTGAAGATCTTTTTTGTACAGTTCTTCTGTGTATTCTTGTCATCTCTTCTTAATATCTTCTGCTTCTGTTATGTCCATACCATTTCTGTCCTTATCCAGCCCATCTTTGCATGAAATGTTCCCTTGGTAATTTTCTTGAAGAGATCTCTAGTCTTTCCCATTCTGTTGTTTTCCTCTATTTCTTTGCATTGATCGCTGAGGAAGGCTTTCTTATCTCTTCTTGCTATTCTTTGGAACTCTGCATTCAGATGCTTATATCTTTCCTTTGCTCCTTTGCTTTTCACTTCTCTTCTTTTCTCAGCTATTTATAAGGCCTCCCCAGACAGCCATTTTGCTTTTTTGCATTTCTTTTCCATGGGGATGGTCTTGATCCCTGTCTCCTGTACTATGTCACAAACCTCCGTCCACAGTTCATCAGGCACTCTATCTATCAGATCTAGTCCCTTGAATCTATTTCTCACTTCCACTGTATAATCATAAGGGATTTGATTTAGGTCATACCTGAATGGTCTAGTGGTTTTCCCCACTTTCTTCAATTTAAGTCTGAATTTGGCAATAAGGAGTTCATGATCTGAGCCACAGTCAGCTCCTGGTCTTGTTTTTGCTGACTGTATAGAGCTTCTCCATCTTTGGCTGCAAAGAATATAATCAATCTCATTTCAGTGTTGACTATCTGGTGATGTCCATGTGTAGAGTGTTCTCTACACATAGTGACTAGTAAAAACAAAGGTAGTCTCCAAACTATGCTGACTGCTGGTAAGATAGTTTTTGCAGTGTTCACAGACAAGGCAAGAGAAAAACAGGTCATGGGGAGTCAGCAGGGCTGAGACACACTAAGGTTGACTAATTGTCTATAAGAACTAACTTGAGCCACCAAGCTCCTCTCTGGAGACTTAAGAATTGTATATCTTTTAATAACAAAACACTTCTATTCATTAATACAAGAATAATATCCAAACTAAGGGAGCGGACTAGGCTGTTTGGAGGAAAGGTGACCAACAGGAAAGTTCTAGAAACCAATAATTTTTATCACTAGTATTTATTGATCATTTCCTTTTTTGTAGTGCACAGTAAAGTCTCTATATTAGTTGTTGTTGCTTGGTCACTCTTTGTGACCCTATGGACTGTACCCTCCAGGTTCCTCTGTCCATGGGATGATCCAGGCAAGAATACTGGAGTAAGTTGCTATGTCTTCCTCCAGGGGATCTTCCAGACCCAGGGATCTAACCCACATCTCTTGTGTCTCCAGTATTGGCAGGTAAATTCTTTACCACCGAGCCATCTGGGAAGCCCAAACTCTCTGTGTAACATGCACTGTATACTTTAACTCTCAAAACAATTCTGCAAAGTACTATTATCCTCCCTCTTCCTAGATGAATAAACCGAGATGTAGAGTAGTTTTTATAGACAATTAGCTCACAACTAGTTAAAAGGCATATTCTGAAATCAAACAAGGGGCTGTTGTGCTGTAATCACTAAACTGAACTGTGCTCAATGAGGTACAACTGCCCCACAGAGCTCAACCTGGAGAAGGAAAGGCATGTAGGGTGTCAGGTAAGTGAACAGTCATCCTGTAAAAGATGCTAAGAAAGCAGGACTGTGACAGGTGACGAGTGAAAGTTCAGGGAGGATATATTACCTCAGTAAAAAGAAAATTGTTTAAAAATCAAAGGAAGGGCCTGTAAGATGGTGTGCCCCATGCTTCCAGGACTGGATGGTTTTGTGACAGCAGTGAAGAGTTTTAACAGGGAAACAGTACAACCAGATTACCCTAACCCTCCTTTTAACACCAAATTCCTCCTGTTGTGTCTTGAGGAGGCAGAGTGCAGTAGGTAGTTAAGAGTCTGACCTCTCTAGTCTGTTTTCCTGAGTTTGAACCTTACTAGACTAGCAATCAGAGGCAAGGGTTACAGTACAGTACAGTTCAATCCCTCAGTCGTGTCTGACTCTTTGCAACCCCATGGATTGCAGCACGCCAGGCCTCCCTGTCCATCACCCACTCCCAGAGCTTGCTCAAACTCATGTCCATCAAGTTGGTGATGCCATTCAACCATCTCATCCTCTGCCATCCCCTTCTCCTGCCTTCAATCTTCCCCAGCATCAGGGTCTTTTCTAATAAGTCAGTTCTTCACATGAGGTGGCCAAAGTATTGGAGCTTCAGCTTCAGCATCAGTCCTTCCAAAGAAATCCCAGGGCTGATCTCCTTCAGAATGGACTGGTTGGATCTCCTTGCAGTCCAAGGGACTCTCAAGAGTCTTCTCCAACACCACAGTTCAAGAGCATCAATTCTTCGGCGCTCAGCCTTCTTCACAGTCCAACTCTCACATCCATACATGACCACAGGAAAAACCAGAGCCTTGACTAGACGAACCTTTGTTGGCAAAGTAATGCCTCTGCTTTTCAATATGCTATCTAGGTTGGTCATAAC
>NW_011494855.1:953686-962792 GCF_000754665.1 Bison bison bison | reverse complement strand
TTGGTCATAACTTTCCTTCTAAGGAGTAAGTGTCTTTTAATTTCATGGCTGCAGTCACCATCTGTAGTGATTTTGGAGCCCAGAAAAATAAAGTCTGACACTGTTTCCACTGTTTCCCCATCTATTTCCCATGAAGTGGTGGGACCGGATGCCATGATCCTCGTTTTCTGAATGTTGAGCTTTAAGCCAACTTTTTCACTCTCCACTTTCACTTTCATCATGGTAACAAATATAGAATGAAAAATTTGAGACATTGCAAGAATTACCAAAATGTGATGCAGAGACATGTAGTAAGCAAATGCTTTTTGGGGGAAAAAAATGGTGCCAATAGACTGCACCATGAAGGGTTGCCACAAACCTTCGATTTGCAAAAAAAATGCACTATCCTTGAAATATGATAAAGTGAAACACAATAAAATGAGATATGCCTGCAATGGAAGGACAGTCTGATGTATTATAATCATAATAGCTTATCATACTTGGCATACATGATCTCATTTAATCTTCAAAGCACCCTATGCACCAGATTTTTAACCCCATTTCACAAATAAGTGAACTATGCCCACATAGGATGAGTATCCCAGGAGAACTGAAATCAAAACTGGGTCTTGAATGACAAGTCAATTGTTAAGGGAGAAAATAAATGTAAACAGGTGATGAAAAGGGCAGAAATGCTGTTCAGACTCATGTTAAGAAAGGAAAACATTATATACAAAATGTCCCAAAGAGAGAGAACACAAATCCCCAGTACTCAAGTTGAAACTTGTTAAGTATTTACCATAGAATTAGTGCAATCAAAGAGAGTTGAGTTCTGCAATATTACTAAATCATCAGTTAAGTCAGTTACATATTATATTTCAATAGGCTTCAGTGGGTTGTCTTGGCTTAGAAGTCTGGTCATTGTTTATACTTGACCTTGGAATATAACTTCATATCAATGCAAAGAGCTTCTTAAAAAAATAAAATAAAAAATACAAAAAACCAGCCACTAATGAGGGCAAAACCAATAAAGTTACCAAGCGTGTTGGGTGGGAAAGGCTAATATAATCAACCTCTTTAAAGATTGTCTCATTCCTCTAAAATGTAACTCTTATGTGCAGTAGTGAGGTTTAAAATAGTAAGGACATCCAGTCAAAGGTTAAAGAGGTTGACTAAATCTTAAATGATCATTTTTTAAAAAGTACTTATAAAATTCACCAGTCCTTCTAGTATTTGTCAATGTCAATGTAATGATGCAGTTTTCTGAGTTTGTCCTTAGTTCTTGAATTAGATAAGAAAACTAAGTATTCTAGAGAAGTAAAAATGCTCTGGGTCAGAGTTTCCATTTTATAAAAATTCTCAGTTGTCCAGATCATGGTTTCTTTAAAAAGGTAGTTTCATTTTCAAGGTTATGAATAGGTGGATCAGTGCTAATTTTCATTGTAAAAATCCATGAATTTAAAAACAGGTTACCATTTAAAATAAATTAGTTTAACTGAACAAGAAAGTGATTTATGGACTAGAAATACATTCCTTATCTTCCCTCTCAGTTAGTTTAGTCTATTTCTACTTATTTTGAGCTGTACATTTACGTATTTTTGGTTGATGTACTTCAAGAATGAAATTTTAAGGATTTGATAATCTTATAATAATCATTTCATAATATATACATATATAAAATCATCATCATTGTTCACCTTAAAATTATACAGTGTTATTGGTCAATTGTATCTCAACAGAGCTTGAAAAATTGAACTAGAGGAAAAAACAAACAGAGAAAAACACATATGCAGCATATGCTTTGCACAAAGATCAAAGTAAATACACAACAGCTGCCATTCATTGTGTCTATAACATGTGCCAACATTCCTGCAAGCGAGGTATTTATATTTACCCCATTTTTTGAAAGAGGAAAGTGAGACACAAAGGAAATTGACTTTCTTGAGTTCACATAAGGCACAACTGAGATTCAAACCTCTACCTTTCTGACTCCAAACATGCTTATTTCCTATTTTTTAAATGAAACATTGAGTTTCTTCTTGGAATATCATTGCTTTTCATTTAGAAAAACACAAAAAAATAAGGACAATTTTCACACACTTCTAATCCTGCAGATACTTCAAACCTTTGCTTGTTTTCCCTTTGAAACATTCCAGCCTTCTGCCCACACTCCCCAGGACAATTTCTTAATGTTCTTCAGTCCCACACCCCAGCTTCCTTCTTGAGCTGCCCTGCTCCCTGTCACTTGGGATCCCTGGGACCTTGGGATCAGTTCTTCCTCCTTGCTCTTTTATTTGGCCCTGAAATCAGACTTCTTCCCTTCTGAGTCAATATCCTCACTAAGAACTGGAACCTCAAACCCCTCTCTACAGACTGTAGCCTGAGATTAGCCTCACTCACTCCTTAAACCTACTTCCAACTCTCAAAGATACCCACCAGGGTCAAAGCTCTCAGTCTCAAGTCTGATTGAGGGGGAAAGAGAGTTTTTATAAGAAAGAATTTAGCAATGATAACCTTATGTAAATTCCTATGAACTGTGGTGAAAAAGTCATTTGCTGGCAGTTAGAGACAGAGAGTCTAATTTCAAGGAGAAAAAACACTCAAACTCACTTTTTAAAAGATTTTGGAGATGAACAGAGATAAATCAGAAATTAATTTCTTACTTAGAATTGAAGGCAAAGATCTTTCAGTTAAAAAAGGAAATCCTAGTGCACACACTTGGTATCATATCCAAGGTTCTAAAACTTGAGCAAAAGAGTCTTGAAAGAGACAAAAACAAATCTGAAGTATCTCAGGTAAACCAGATTTTGCTTGGTTTTACAGCATCCTTGCCTGCTCTTAAGGGTTTGTCAACTAAATAAACAAACAATGTTGTCTTCTTTCACTTATTCAAAGTCACAACTGGCTACTCTTACCCTGGCAATGATGATTGTACTTATAATACTGATTTTAGAGAATACTTTTTACTTTTTTAAAATGTGTCCAGATATCTTTTCTCCCCTCTTTCAAAACTCTTCCCCCAAATTTAATCTCTCCAGCATACCTCGTCCAATTAATCCAAGTCTACATCTGGCTCGGAACTTGGCTATGCTAGTTCTCCTAAAGAAAGCTGGGCTTACTCACAAACGTTGCATCTAAGCTCTCAGGCACTCAGTTAGCATATTAACACTTCCTATGTGCTAGGCCCTGTGCTAAATGCTTTAAAGTATTTCATTCAATCCTCACAAAACCTACAAAGCAGACATATGTTCCACAAGGATGAAAAAAAAACAAGTCAGAGACATGACAGAGAATTTACGTAGGGTCATACAGCAGCTATGTGGCAAATCTCAACTCAGACTACCCATATCCAGAGCCAGACAGCTCATTACGGAGACTCTGCACTGGACACTGTTGACTGGCTCCTAGAAATCTTTCCCAAACCATTCTCTCTTGCCTATTGCCCACAGATGTTAGGAAAGTCAAACCTATTCTTTCCCACTGTAGTAAGTAGGCTTGTTCATTGATGCCTACATGGCATCAATGATAATCTTGGGCAACAAGATATAAAGGAGAGTCTAATGAAAACTTCTGGAAATGTTTTCCTCCCAGATTAAAAGAAAGCCATCTTTTTCTTTACTTTCCTTTGTATTTTTAAAAATTTATTTATTTCTAATTGGAGGATAATTACTTTACAATATTGTGCAGTTTCTGTCACACATCAACAAGAGTCAGCCACAGTCAGCCCCTCCCTCTTGAAACTCCATCCCACCTCCTACCCCATTCCACCCCTCTAAGTTTTCACAGAGCACCAGTTTGAGCTCCTTGCATCATACAGCAAATTCCCACTGGCTATCTATTTTATATATGGTAATATATATGTTTCCATGCTACTCTCTCAATTCGTCCCACCCTTTCCTTCCCCTACTGTGTCCATAATCTGTTCTCTATGTCTGTATCTCCATTGCTGCCCTGCAAATAGATTCATCAGTATCATCTTTCTAGATTTCATATATACGCATTAGTATATGATATTTGTTTTCTCTTTCTGACTTACTTCACTCTGTATAATAGGCTCTAGGTTCATCCACCTCATCAGAACTGAAAAAGTCATTTTTTTCATCTGTATTTTTCCTTTCAGTTTGGAATGGTTTTATAAAGCTATTGTACATGGATCTAGGATGGTCATCTTGGTATCATAAGGAAAAGACCAAAAAAAATTTTAAATAAGGACCTTGATATGATAAAATAGAATCACCTACCTCCCAGCTACTTATGAAACAAACAGTAAGTGTTGTTACAGTTTAAGTGGAAGTGTTAGTTGCTCAGTTGTGTCCAACTCTTTGTGACCCCATGGACTGTAGCCCACCAGGCCCCTCTGTCCATGGAATTCTCCAGGCAAGAATACTGGAGTGGGTAGCCATTCCCTTCTCCAGGGGATCTTCCTGACCCAGGGATCCAACCCGGGTCTCCTGCTTTGCAGGCAGGTTCTTTACCATCTGAGCTACCAGGGAAGCCAATTTGGCTTTCTGTTACTTGCCAATGAAAATATCCCTGTCTGATACCTACTAATCACCCTGCTGCCCAAGGATGGCAAAATTTAAGGAAGGTCAGTGACTTTTAAATCTTTTTTTAAAAATAAAACGTACTATTCTGGTCTTTTCTAGAACTCAAATGACTTTCTGGAACTAAGTGTGTGCTGAATATGATAACCATAGTAAGCACTCAGCAAATATTAATTGAACTGATGAGCAAATGTACTCTTGGAATTTACCATAAATGGTCATTAAAACAGTTGACATATGTCAGCAATTCCTGAGCTAAATTCTACAGATACTGGACCAACACAAGATATAGAGAGGTGTGGTCTCTACCCTCACAGAGTTTGCAGTTTAGTTAGAAGTAGGAAGACAACTGGAACACTATGAGGGCAGTGCCCTTATGGTACTTTAAAACAGCAGAGTCTTAGAAACAGCTTTTTTAAAAAAGAGAGCTTTGATAGTATCACTTAAAAATAGGAATATTCTGCAGAAAAATGAAGAAGAAAATGACCAAAATGATTATTTATGGATGGGAGGATTTCAAGCAATTTTCATTTCCCTCTTTGAATTTTTCTACATTGAAAAATTTCAAAATATAGATAAGTATTAGAGGGAAAATAAAAAATCTATTATGTCACTAGTACCAAGAGATTTGAGATCCTTTCTAAGTCTATTATTCGAATTTACAGCAGATTAGTTTTACTTGAATCTAAGCAACAGAAACAATATTATTGTAAATATCTTGGAGCAAGCTATGAAGAGAGAAAACTTCTTAAAATGAGAGCCACATAATATTCACAAATATGAAATATTATCATCCAAGGTATATAGAGAATGCCAAATTAACTGCTACTATAAAACATTATGATTCAATTCAATTTAAAATCCTTAGCTTTTAATGCTGTTTCGTAACTACTATGTGCAATTTATATTGTCTGTTTAGTTCCCTGCTGTGTCTTCTCTTGTTTCAATATTTTGCCCTAAGAATTTTCATTAATTTATAAATGTTTATTACTATTATAAGAAAATAATAACCTTCATAGAAAAATGGATCACCAGCTTCAAATGTTCAATTTTCTATCCCAAGTAGTATCAGACACTGAGAGGTGGGGACTAATTTGATTACTAATCAGACTTAACAAAAGAGAAGCTCAACACTTACCAGTAGAGATCATTGACTTATCGCCTTAATTATTTCTCTTCACTTAGTCCTTTAATCATATTTTCTGTTTGCTTTCAATTTTATCTCCCTTTTTGAATTTCTGGCTTGCAATCTCCACTCCCTATGACCCTTATATTGTTAAATCACTTATTTTCAGTGATCCTACACGTCATAAAAACCATCTTCAGCTTTAGAAGGACCAAGTTGGGGAAAAAAAAAGCATCAGGAATTGCAAACAGGTAGTATCATTGTGCCGCTGCTGCTGCTACTGCTGCTAAATCGCTTTAGTCGTGTCTGATTCTGTGAGACCCCACAGACAGCAGTCCACCAGGCTCCCCCGTCTCTGGGATTTTCTAGGCAAGAATACTGGAGTGGGTTGCCATTTCCTTCTCCAATGCATGAAAGTGAAAGTGAAGTCGCTCAGTCATGTCCGACTCTTAGCGACCCCATGGACTGCAGCCCACCAGGCTCCTCGGTTCATGGGATTTTCCAGGCAAGAGTACTAGGGTTTCCATAACAAAGTGCTGCAGACTGGATGGTTTAAACAGAAATGTACTGTCTCACAGTTCTAGAGGCTGGAAGTCCAACATCAAGTTGTCAACAGGGTTGATTTTTTCTGCGGGCCACGAGGGAAGGATAAGCCCCAGCCTTTCTCTTGAGCCTACAGATGGCCATCTTCTCCCAATACCTTCTCATGGTCTTCTCTCTGTATGTACATGTCTGTGTTCTAATCTCCTCTTCTTATAGGGACCACAGTCATACTCGATTGAGGCCCACACCATTGGCCTCATTTCAGCTTAATTAACTCTTTAAAGACTTCCCTGGTGGCTCAGAGGGTAAAGCGTCTGTGTACAATGCAGGAGACCTGAGTTTGATCCCTGGGTCAGGAAGATTCCCTGGAGAAGGAAATGGCAACCCACTCCAGTACTCTTGCCTGGAAAATCCCATGGACAGAGGAGCTTGGTACAGGCTACTGTCCATGGGGTCGCAAAGAGTCGGGCACCACTGAGCGACTTCACTTTCACTTTCATTTACAAATAGAGTTATAGCTGAAGCACTGGGTGTTAGGCTTCAACATAAAAATTTGTAGGGAGGGGAAAGACAAAATTTAGCCCCAGACACAGCTATAACCAGAAAGATGATCGATTTAAGTAGGTAACATGGACTTAGACAAAGGTAACAAAGAACATGCTTCCTGGGTTCAAAGAAATGCAAGCTACTGCACTTTGACTTTGAATTATCTGTGCTGACAAACAGAAAAGATCATTGATGATCCATCAAAAGAGGAAACAGATACCTCCTGGATCCCACCACATCTGTGCAGGGAACTGGGTTGGATGACAAGAGGATAATCAAACTCTCCAAAGACAGTCCCCAGAGCATGGGGCACAAGAAGAAATGGCACCTCACGGTAATCTGCCCATAGACAAAAGAGTTTGCCTTACAAAAGGGGCAGGAGACAAGAGGAATAGTGAGAGGGGTCCCACCAGACAATGAGAAATTATTTAAAAATCCAAATCCATACACCTACACTTGAAATGTTCTTCACTTGTTAAGTACATTTCTTGTGGCTTACTATAAAAACAATTTGACAACAATTCTCAAAAAACCTTTAATCCTAATATCGACCAGAATCTCTCTAAAGCATGATTTTTCAAGCTGTGGCTACTGTACTTGTCACATCTTTTTCTCTTTTCTCTGGAAAGACATTAATCCAGAAAGGCAAGCTCCCAGGTGGATAAGTTTAATTCAAATATATTTTCTGATACAACAAGGCACAGCAATGGTCTTGTCAATGAAGGATGTGTTCCCTAACTGGGAGCCCTACAAACAGAGTGATTTGGTGCCTCTGGCTAGTGAAAGAACCAAATGGCTTCTTCTGGGCTGGAAACAAAGGTATAATGCATATTACATTTGGGTTGGGGCTTCCCTGATGGCCCAGATGGTGAAGAATTTGCCTGCAATGTAGGAGATTTGGGTTTGATCCCTGGGTCGGGAAGATCCCCTGGAGAAGAGAAGGCTACCCACTCTGGCATTCTTGCCTGGAGAATTCCATGGACAGAGGAGCCTGGTGAGCTATCATCTGTGGGATCACAAAGAGTTGGACACAGCTGAGCAACTGACACATATACACATACACACACACACATATTTGGGTCGAATTTTTAGCCAGCACAAGATACAAATGAACTATGTAGTAAAAATTATCATTGAAATTTTAATTCATAAAGTATAATAATGGTTTTCTGTATACCATCAGTTCAGTTCAGTCGCTCAATCGTGTCCGACTCTTTGTGACCCCATGAATCGCAGCACGCCAGGCCTCCCTGTCCATCACCAACTCCCGGAGTTCACCCAGACTCACGTCCATCGAGTCAGTGATGCCATCCAGCCATCTCATCCTCTGTCGTCCCCTTCTCCTCCTGCCCCCAATCCTCCCAGCATCAGTCCTTTCCAATGCTATTCAGTAATTCTTGATATGGGTGAACCATAGGAGCTAGGGCAAAACAAGGAACTAAGAAAAAAATCAAAATGCAGTGTCCAACACTCAAATAACCTACTTTTGAGGGCACTAACCAAGTCCTGTTCAATAGCCCTTGTTGCAGTGCTGCAGTGCTTGCCCCTGAACACATCTCTCCTCCAGCAACAAAATACAAAGAAACTATATGGGATGAAAAATAACTACATGCTTGCGGCAGCTGGGTCAAATTCTGGACAAAAGATACAAAGAGACCAAAAAACCCAACTGCTGCTTTGAAGAGCCCAGAGTGACAGTGGGGTACTGCACATGCCCCCTTCACACAACAGTACCTAAGGGGTGGGCAAACTATCTAAGCCACCCCTCTGACTCAACCCCTGCATAAACCCCTACTCTCACCCTATATGAGGAACAAGCTCACCCCTAGCTCAGGGGGCAAGTAAGCAAGGGAAACTGTAAGAATACTGGACTGGGTTGCCATGCCCTCCTCCAGGAGATCTTCCCCACCCAGGAATCAAACCTGCATCTCTTATATTTCCTGCATTGGCAAGCAGGTTCTTTACCACTAGCACCACCTCAGAAGTCCACATTCATATTTATCTTATTGTAACTGAAAGCATAAATGTATGTCCTTTTTTGTAGTGTAAAAGGTTTTCCTCCAAATGCCTCAACTGATTTTCCTCTTTCCTCATCCTCTTTAAAAATATAAATCATATTAATAATGTATCATTTGGGATTTCAAGTTTAAAGAAAAGTGACAAAAGACACTTGCAAACCAGTATGAATGCAGAAACTTAATTTTTTTTCTCTTTTTCAAAATTTTCAGTTCAGTTCAGATGCTCAGTCATGTCCGACTCTTTGCAACCCCATGAATTACAGCACGCCAGGCCTCCCTGTCCATCACCAACTCCTGGAGTTTACCCAAACTCATGTCCATTGAGTCAGTGATGCCATCCAGCCATCTTA
>NW_011494855.1:913552-953586 GCF_000754665.1 Bison bison bison | reverse complement strand
GAAAAGGCCTCCCTGTCCATCACCAACTCCTGGAGTTTACCCAAACTCATGTCCATTGAGTCAGTGATGCCATCCAGCCATCTTATCCTCTGTCATCCCCTTCTCCTCCTGCCCCCAATCCCTCCCAGCATCAGGGTCTTTTCCAATGAGTCAACTCTTTGCATGAGGTGGCCAAAGTACTGGAGTTTCAGCCTCAGCACCAGTCCTTCCAATAAACACCCAGGACTGATCCCCTTTAGGATGGATTGGTTGGATCTCCTTGCAGTCCAAGGGACTCTCAAGAGTCTTCTCCAACACCACAGTTCAAAAGCATCAATTCTTCAGCGTTCAGCTTCCTTCACAGTCCAACTCTCACATCCATACATGACCACTGGAAAAACCATAGCCTTGACTAGACAGACGTTTGTTGGCAAAGTAATATCTCTGCTTTTGAATATGCTATCTAGGTTGGTCATAACTTTCCTTCCAAGGAGTAAGTGTCTTTTAATTTCATGGCTGCAGTCACCATCTGCAGTGATTTTAGAACCCCAAAAGATAAAGTCTGACACTGTTTCCCCATCTATTTGCCATGAAGTGATGGGACCAGATGCCATGATCTTAGTTTTCTGAATGTTGAGCTTTAAGCCAACTTTTGCACTCTCCTCTTTCACTTTCATCAAGAGGCTTTTTATTTTCTCTTCACTTTCTGCCATAAAGGTGGTGTCATCTGCATATCTGAGGTTATGGATATTTCTCCCAGGAACCTTGATTCCAGCTTGTGCTTCCTCCAGCCCAAAGTTTCTCATGATATACTCTGCATATAAGTTAAATAAGCTGGGTCACAATATACAGCCTTGACATACTCCTTTTCCTATTTGGAACCAGTCTGTTGTTCCATGTCCAGTTCTAACTGTTGCTTTCTGACCTGCATATAGGTTTCTCAAGAGGCAGGTCAGGTGGTCTGGTATTCCCATCTCTTTTAGAATTTTCCACAGTTTATTGTGATCCACACAGTCAAAGGCTTTGGCATAGTCAATAAAGCAGAAATAGATGTTTTTCTGGAACTCTCTTGCTTCTTTGATGATCCAGTGGATGTTGGCAATTTGATCTCTGGTTCCTAAGCCCACCTAATTGGACAGTTTATTTTAAATTGACAGACATTTATGGAATCATTCCAAAGAATATACGATTTTCTACTATTTGTATGCGGAACCGAGTAAGTCATAGAGGGAAAGATCCAAAGATTCCATGTGCATACTACTTCTTTTGTTTTGTACCAAAATCAGCAACTAAAGCTTAAGAATTATTTCAGTACTAAATTCTAGATTCTGAAGTTTTCATTGAAACTGATATCTGTGGAAAGCAAAAGTCTTGAAAATACATAAACATCCCAGATCAGGATTATTCAGGTTGATTTTAGAATTGCACAATGAGTCAGCTGAAGATTTTAAATGTTTTATTTTCTTGTCTCCCCAAAAATCTTTTCATAGTTATTAATAACCAAAGTAATTTGGGGGAAGTCTCTACTTCTAACAGCTTAGAGATGCCGATCTTCAATAGGGAATGAGAGAAAGAAGTGTGGATTGCTACACCGCAGCCTTCATTTGACAGCACCCTGTGTGCTAAACCAGAAGTTTGTAAACTGGGATATGTACTCCCATGGGATACCCAGAGATTTCCTAGGGGAACCCAGGCAAGGAATGTTTGAACGGAATCAATTTTTAGACCCGTAAGTTTCCTCCATATACTCTCCTAATACTGGTCTGTCTAAAAAATGCACTCCAAGCCATGTTGAGCCAGCTCCTGCCTTTCCGTTTTGTAATCAACTTTCCACTTTCACAAAAGAAATGCATACGTCTCACCATATGGTGTCTTCTTAGGGTGTACTGAACTTAGAAAAGCATTTGTGAGACAAAGGGACAGTTTGAAGTATTATGTAGGTGTTGATATAATAAATGGCTTTGACTGGGCAACAAATATGATTGCAAGTAGTTTCCAATGTCTGCTTCCAGCACAACTGAAGGAGGACCTAATTGAGCTGTAATTTGACAGATCATTGAAAAAAAGGGGTAATAGATCACTATGTGATGTTTGTCATATATCTCTGAAAACTTCAAAGAACTGAGTGATGTTGTATAGCAAAAAGGCTTCCCAGGTGGTGCTAGTGGTAAAGAATCTGCCTGCCAATGCAGGAGACATAAGAGACATGGGGTTTGATCCCTAGGTCGGGAAGATTCTCTGGGGGAGGGCACGGCAACCAACTCCAGTATTCTTGCTGGAGAATCCCCATAGACCGAGGGGCTTGGTGGGCTATAGTCCACAGGGTTGCAAAGAGTCGGACACGACTGAAACAACTTAGCACGCACTCATGCAGGCATAAAACAAATAACAAATCCCTTTCCATTCCCATCTAGTTATGTGAACAGGTTTGTTAAGCAAAGGGATAGAGATGACATCTCTTCTATAAAAAATAAGAGAACAAACTCTGCAACAAAATGATCAGAGAGGAAGCCAAGACAACTGAGCATGTTCAATTCACCTCCTTTAACCAGAAACAATTTACTCCATGAAGTCATGTTAATATTTAATGTGAGGGTAAATAGAAACTACCCAATTTGAAATCAAATATTTAATTACTTCAAGTCTGAAATTCTGTGCCACAGATAATTTTGGTGGTAGGAGTTGTGAGCAACAAAGAGACTAGAATGCTCCTACAAAGTACTACACTTGCTAGTAAGGCAAAGATACTGTAATCAGTTTCATTAACAGTCAACCCTACACATAGTTACAAATTATGTACATGTGTGATATCTTTTAAGATCTACTCCCTTAGCCACTTTCAAATTTAAAATACAGTATTATTAACTATTGTCACCATGACGTACATCACATCCACGTTTATTTATAACTGGAGGATTGTACCTTTGACCACCTTCCCCCATTTTCCAACTGCTCCCCCACCCCCGACCCCTGGCCACCACCAATCTATTCTCTGTATCTATGAGCTCATGTTGCTGTTGTTGTTGTTTTAGATTCCACATATAAGTGAGATCATTTGGTATCTGTGGTGATCATTTTGCAAAGTAGACAAATATCAAATCATTATGTTGTACACCTGCAAAGAATATAAGGTTGTATGTTAATTATATATCATCTTTTAAAAAACAGAACAAGAAATACCATGCTGGATTGATAAAAAGAAGGCAGAGACAAAATGCAATGGATATTCCATATGTAAATGACATGTTGGTTTATAATCTTTTGGATATACATATACACTATAAACTATCTAAAAATTGATAATTTTACCCATAGCACTTTGTACTCTGCCTTTGATGAAATAGAACTGAGTGATTTGAGAGTACTAAGGATATGATCATTCTTTCTAAATCACAGTTCAGCATCTTCTGTTACTATAGAAACATATCTTCACATTAAATGGTATAAATTAATAAGTCTAAACCAAAAAAGAAAAGTTTCAAAACCTTGGAATAATCTTTCCAAACATACATCTTCTGCATTTTTATTTTCTCATAAACTATAATGCTTCCCATTCTTCCAGTTCCTCAAAGCAAATTTACAGATGAGTGTGACTATCTCTACTCAGAGCCAAGCTTATCTTTCACACAGGGAGCCACTGCACATGGATTCAGTGATGATCCTTTGAAGGAGTCAGAAGAGCCATATCATTTTATCCTCATGCATGACTGAGGGGTATAAAATCCCCATTCCACCTCCAGGACTAGAGCACAACCCACAAACACCCACACAAACAAATAGCAACTCAGGATGAAATTGAACAAACTCGAGGGACTATCAATTGAAATTTTCCACTCTAAAACAATTTCATTAGAGATGGCATTGCCAGAAACAGTACGTTATAGTTGACTTCCCCCAAATTACAATGCAGCTCAGAAACAAAGTCTCTATTATCATCTTTGGCAGAAGTTTTTAAGACCATTTTTATTTACTCCAAACTCTATTGGAACAAAGTCAGCACCAGGCCCTTTGCAATTTTTACGTCAAGTGTTTCCTGCTGTAATTAAGGAAGCAGTGGAACTCAAAGCAAGCACCAAGAGAAAGTATCTTATTGACTGGTGGAATTTTAGGAATTTCAAATTTCTGTTTTGCTGTACAACTACATTTTATTACCACTTTAAATCTTAAAATGTAATAAATACAAATTGCTTCAGTAATGATGGAAAACTTTCTCAGCTTTAATGAAACCTTTTATTTGCTACTGGAACTTTTATTCTTTCCAAATGGTAGCATAGACAAGAAAAATAATGACTACTTATTTTGAGGGAAAACTTTAGCAATTTGAATAATTTTATTCTTGGGTGACTTTTAAGGCATTTGGAGTTTTTCTGTTTATTGTTTTCATTTATTTTTGAAGTACAAACAAAAAATATACACATATAGACACTATCACAATATTATTTTCTAATTCTATATCAAAATACTGATAGCTATGTACCACTAACACCTGTCAGAGGTTGGTCTGATCTGATTGAGAATTTTCATGTATTTAGGGCTCCCCCACATCTCAGCTCTTGACCATGAGAGGCAGATCGTGTAAAGGTTAGTCACACAGGCTCTGCAGCTGGACTCCTTGGCTTTTTATTAGAGCCCTGACCCCCTCCTACCTGTAAAATCTCTGAAAACTTCTCAGTCCTCAGTTTTCTTATGTGTGAAAAGAAGAGTTACTAGAATCTGCCTCGTGAAGTGAGTGGGAAGATTAATGAGGTCCGTCCTATAAAACTGTAGACTAGAGTCTGGCACATGGTAAGCACTTAATAAATATTTAACTCTTATATGGTTTTCTTTTGTGAATCCATCCACTTCTAGACTGGATGTACTGTCAGATGATATCATTCATTCATTCCACAAGCATCTGTTGAGCACTACTTTATATAGGAATAAGCAAAGGGGGCACAAAGATGAATGAGACACAGTGTCTACAATTTTAGTGCACGATTATTATTGCATCTTGCTATCTTTCTTGCAGAGTACCATGAAGCACACTCTTTCACTAGATCACACATTTTCCTATTTTTCCCATGTGCTTGGAACTAATCGAGCTTCAGAAAAATTTCACTTCAGCTTCTGAAATCTTAATCATGCACAATTTAGCCAGCAGCTACAGGTTTTTCCACATTGGAAAATAGATGATTAAATGGTCTAATCAGATTCTGCCTTAGCCAAAAACTTGAAAAACATAGGAAGACAACCATGACTGACACATTCATTTTCCTGAATGTGGACACTACAAAAAGCAGCTGCAGAAAAATACTGCCATTTACATCCCACTGACCCACAGCAACTAAAACTGCACAGTTCAGCATCAAACCCTTCAAGTACCTAAGTGTTAGTCGCTCAGTAGTGTCTGACTCTTTTCGACCGCATGCACTGCAGCCTGCCAGGTTCCTCTGTCCATTGATTCTTCAATATTCTTCAGAATACTGAAATGGGTTGCCACGCCCTCATCCAGGGATCTTCCAGATGCAGGGATCAAGCCCCGGTCTCCCCCATTGCAGGCAGATTCTTTACCATCTGAGCGACCAGAGGATCCCCTCAAGTACCTAAACTGAACTCAATTTAAGATAAAATAGGAAGCTTATTTAGGCATAATTTCATCATTTTCCAAAAAGTTCTGAAACTGACTTCCAACAGGGCACCTTGTAGGCCTTTAGTTTTTTCAAACAATTTCATTTATGTCTTGCATTCAGAGAATTCATTAAAAAGCAAAATCTTTAAGTTTGACTATAAATCCTGAACCCAGCGACTAATGTGGTATTTCAGACATCACAAACTCCAAATGATCTTAAATATGTTGTCCTCTGCTAATTTGCTGCTCTTGAAAATGTGCAATAAATTCAATTAAAAAGGAAAGCATCTTCAAATTAGTTGCAAGATCAACTAGGATATTATCTGCTTACTAGATGTATCATAATAAAAAAAAACATCTAATATGCATTACATTGTTTAATTCAAAAGGAAACTGGATATTCTCTCTTCCAATAAAAGGACCAAGATCCGTTGGGGGTTGGTTTTATTTTTTTTCTTTTCAACAGCCAATAATGACTGTGTTAACTTTCTAAAACAGACTGAATAATTGCCAAAATATGTCTTCCGAGGAGTCACCCTGCCCAACACAACAGGAGATCATGTGTAAACACAAAGGCACCCTTCTTGCTTCTTCCTTCTTGCCTTTCTGCATCACACCACCTCCCCTGGTCACAATATTTTTTTTTTTTTTAAAAACCCTATGATCCTTTTGAGATGGGGCAGATAAAAATCCTGAAATATGGGGTACCCTCACAGGAAACCTCCCTCAGTGCGTGGCACAACTCGTTTGAATGCAAGACGCCACAGTGAGAATTTATCTCTAAGCCTTGATTCTCCAAACGAATGCGCATGTTTTGACCTTTGCTTTTGTATTTAAACACGTATGTTCCATCAGGCAGGATCCTCTTGGTCTCAGCTAATGTCCTTGCTTAATGTATGCATTTTTCACATCCATTTTTAAATCCTTCCTGAGTGAACATTTCAAAGCGGGTAAACGTCATGGAAAGAAGTGAGGGAGGGGAGAGGGGAGATACGAAGCCTGGGATGTCTGCCATCCTCGCTGCGACCCAGAATCCGTATTCTTTTCCTCCTCTCCCCAGCCCCCTCTCCCCGCTCGCCCCTTCCCTCAGCAGCAGGAGGAACGGGCGGAGGGGCCGCTGGCTGCAGCCGCCACCTGCCGCGGCGTGGAAAAGCTCCAGTTGTCACTTACCCAGCAGGGTGAGAATGGCTCATTTTTGCAGGATCCCTTTTGGACCCGCGGCGGGCACGGAGGGTGGGTTCGGGGCACCTGTGCACGCCGGGGCCGCTACAGTCGCCTTTGCCGGGTGGTTCCGCACTGCGGTCGCCAGTGCGCGGGGCACTGGGGCTGGGCCGCCGCCCCTGGGCGCCCGGGCTGCACGCAGCCTCCCAGGGCCTCACCCGCCCGCGGTATCCACGTCCTCCAGTTGCTAAGGCGGGAAGGAAGGCAAGCGGGGAGGATTTAGAGAAGCCCAAGCGCTGCTGGAGCCGAGCCCAGGGAAGCTGGAAGTGAAGCCCAGCTTCCAGCGCTTTTACTGGGCCCAGATGTGAGAGGATACCCAGGCCTCTGCGCTGTAGCTCTAGGGCTCTCGTTCCCTAGGCACCTGCGATCTGAACACACACACCCACTATGCGGGCAGGTTCCCTAGGCACCTGCGACATGAAAACACACACATACACACACACACACACGCCCTGCTTATGCTGGTGTGCTTTCTGCTAGGCCCTGGGAAGGGAGGGTTAGTTCAAGCTGTGGCTTTTGATTTTGTTTCTCCAACTGCCAGAGATTGCTGTTCCTGGATTTCCTCCTTGGAAAACCCCCAACCTTGCTCCTAACTGAGGTCACTACTTCTGGCAGACAGGGCTGAGGGTTCTGATATTCAGAAAGTGGGAAAGATGCTGTTCCTCACTGAAGCATGCTGGCTCCTGGAACTTGTATTTGAATCTAGTAGGGAAAATGCAAGGCTTAGACAGAGAAGCCTGGGTTTATTCAAGGGGGCCTTGGTGTGGAGGAAGTTGAAAGCCTAGGATTCAGATGAGCTATTCCTAGTCCTGTTTTTGCTTTGTCAGGTTCTATACTGGGTAATTTGACCTCCGGCCTCAGGTTTGCCTTGTATAAGTCAGGGTTGGACACATTCAAGGTGACTGAGTTCTCCACGGATCTCAGTTCTAGCTCAGCCACACTTACCAGCATGAAAAGCATCATCTCATTAATGGCATTCTGCTTTCCCACGCGTCCTAAAGGCCCACCAAGAACGTCAGAGTCCAGTCTGCTTCACATGACATTCAAGCCCCTTTATCATCTATCCCTAGCATCCTTTGTCAACCTCATTATGACCACTTTCTCCGCCTCTGCTACCCTAAACTCTAGCAAGACCAAATTTTCACTTTCCCTCTCATGGGAACATGCTTCTACCCTGACAACTTGACAAACTTCTATTCATCCTTCAACTCTTACCTCAAATCTTGTCTTCTTTGACATCTCCAGGTGAGTTTATGACTCCTGCCTCTGGGGTCCCACTCTGCCTGGACATATCTGTTTCACACTTACTTACTGATCTGTGGCTGCCTTTCCTACTTGAACCTGAGCTTCTCTATTTCATGGTGTATATCTACATGTATATCTATTATTTTTCAGTAGTCTCAGAGGCAAACAGCAGTGTAACAATTGTTTGGAGTATAAATGAAGGCAAAAAGAAAAATCTCTTCAAAATGGTTTCATTTTTACTGCTGCTGCTGCTACTGCCGCTAAGTCACTTCAGTCGTGTCCGACTCTGTGTGACCCCATAGACAGCAGCCCACCAGGCTCTGCCGTCCCTGGGATTCTCCAGGCAAGAACGCTGGAGTGGGTTGCCATTTCCTTCTCATTTTTACTGAGTATTTACTAAATGCTCTCCTTAGTCTTTTATTGAGCACTTACTAACTGTTCATTATCTCACTTAATCCTTACCTCTATTCTCTAAAGTTGGTTTTTTTCCTCCATTTCATAAGACACCAAGAAGTTATTTTTTTTGCCTGAAGTGTATAATAGCTTCTAAGTGGGAAAACCAGGATTCAAATACAACTCTGATTCCAAAACCTGGGTTTTTAACAATTACAGATTCCTTTCTCCATAACTCCTGTGCATTGCTGCAGAAGTCAAATTTTCTATACTATCAGAGTTTTCTGACCTGAAAGACCAAGAGTCATCTCTGTAGAGACAAAATAGCATTCTAGCTCAATAGCTTAGGTCCTGAGACAGAGGACTCCAAGCTGCTTTGGGGAGCAGATGGCTAGAGCAGCTAGAGAGAGGCCAAGGTTGTCAAAGAAGAAATATGTGATTTGAAGTGGCATTTTATGTTTAAACGAGGAAGCCTCATAGATATATACCTAATCACTGCACAGCCATAAATGGCACTTGAACCCACCCTTCCCCCATAAGCTTACTCCTATTGATTGTCGTTTCCCTTGGATGATGTCCTTAAAGTTCACTGTAAGAAGATTTCACCTGGATAAAAACTGGGAGGGAGAGAGAAGGACTACAGAGAGACTTCATCATTTTCCTAAGTGCTACCAACCCCTAAGGATGGTGTAAATAAAATAATATTATGTAAGTACTAGTTGTTACATATTAATTCATTTGTGTAAATAGAAAATGGTATTCTCTCACTGGTGGAATGAGAAAGAAAATTAAGATC
Organism: Bison bison bison; assembly: GCF_000754665.1. Taxonomy (NCBI): domain Eukaryota; kingdom Metazoa; phylum Chordata; class Mammalia; order Artiodactyla; family Bovidae; genus Bison; species Bison bison. The sequence goes on along the minus strand of NW_011494855.1, from coordinate 944,344 downwards.
CACTATTTAGATACTCAGGGTTTGTAGGAAAGACTATCTGGCACGCAGCAGACAGTGAGGTACCCTGAGCAGCATGTAATAATTCATAAATGGGGTTTGAGTTCACTACCCCTGCAAGCTGCACAATTTCACATCCCTGATGAAAACTGCAAGGAAGCTACTAATTTTCACTTCAGAAAATGCTCACTGTGAGAATGCATTGGGAATTTAGCCAGAAGGAATTTTTATGTTAATTTCTAGTATGGAGATGGGAAAAAGGAAAAGAGAGAAAAAAAAAAAAAAAACAGTAAATTAAACTGTTTCAGAGACCAAATAGTCACTAGAGTCATTTTCATTTTCTCACAGGGAAACAAGTCCCCATATGTCCCTGGTAGTATCATAAATACAAAGAGATTTCTGTTTTGTACAAAGACCTGTGGAATTGTGCTTTGTGGACAAGAGGTTGATAGAAGCAGGAGAGAAGAAACACAAGAACTACTCCTAGAATGATGACTGGATCTCTGCTTTGGTTGAATACTAGCTGAACCTGGAAATCACAGATCTAAACCATCAGCAACCATCTCCTAGGTCAGGAGTGGGAAATCCATGGTCAAGGGTCAAATCTTTGCTGCTGCCTGGTTTTTTACATTCCACAAGTGTAGAATGGTTGCTACATTTGTAAATTGTTTGAAAAAGTCAAAAGAAAAATAATGTCATAGGATACATGAACATTACATGAAATTCACATTTCAGTATCCATAAGTAAAGTTTTGTTGGAACAGAGACACACATTTGTTTATAAATCACCTATGGCTGCTTTGGTGTTACAAAGGCAGAATTGAGTAGTTGTCACAATGACCTTATGGCTCACAAAGACTAGAATATTTACTATCTAGTCCTTTACAGAAAGAGTTAGTCCACCCCTGGCTTAGATTGTCACTGTAGTCTGAGAGGTAATTTACCCTCCTGGACTTTGAGAACAGATACCACATCTTTTATCTTTTATCCTCAGTACCTACCACAGTGATTCTCACAAAGTATACTCAACAAGCAAATGAAGGAAAGCATAAACAGATGAGCAATAAGTTTTCCCAAGGGTTTATTTTCTCCCACAGGTAAAGATCAACTCATCAGGATTTTCTCCTCGGATATAACAGACGTGCATGACGATCTGACGTGACCTTCTTTCAGCACTATATATAACTCCACTTTATTTTCTTGGGCTCCAGAATCACTTAAGATGGTGACTACAGCCATGAAATTAAAAGACACTTGCTTCTTGGAAGAAAAGCTATGACCAACCTAGACAGCATATTAAAAAGCAGAGACATTACTTTGCTGACAAAGGTCCGTATAGGCAAAACGATGGGTTTTCCAGTAGTCATGTATGGATGTGAGAGTTGGACCATAAAGAAACCTGAGCACCAAAGAATTGATGCTTTTGAACTGTGGTGTTGGAGAAGACTCTTGAGAGTCCCTTGGACAGCAAAGGACTGTCCAAGTCCCTTGCTTTTAGTGCATAAATCTGAATCCTGGGAGCAAATGTTATGCTTGAAATGTATGAGTGTGATTAGCTTCCTACTTAATAATACATATTTTATTTTTAAAAATAAACATATTTTATGAAATATACACACAGAACCATGCAAAAAACTGTGTGTGGTTTTGTGCACAGTCACATCCCAAAGGGTGTCAATCCTAAAGGGAATCAGTCCTGAATATTCATTGGAAGGACTGATGCTGAAGCTGAAGCTCCAATACTTTGGCCACCTGATGTGAAGAACTGACTCATTGGAAAACAGCCTGATGCTGAGAAAGATAGAAGGTCAGAGGAGAAGGGAATGACAGAGGATAAGATGGTTGGATGATATCACCAACTCGATGGACATGAGTTTGAACAAGCTCTAGGAGTTGGTGATGGACAGGGATGCCTGGTGTGCTGCAATCCACAGGGTCGCAAAGAGTTGGACATGACTGAGTGACTGAACTGAACTGATAAAACTCCAGTGAGACTTCCCAGGTAGCTCAGTGGTAAAGAACCCGCCTGCCAATGCAAGAGATGCAGGAGACATGGGTTCAACCCCTGGGTTGGGAAGGTCCTCTGGGGGAGGAAAAGATAACAGCCCGCTTCAGTATTCTTGCCTGGGAAATGCCATGGACAGGAGTCTGGCAGGTCACAGTCCATGGAGTCACAACTGAGGGTCACATGACTGAGCATAAAACTCCAGTAGAAAGTAGTGTAAGCATTTCATCAGGGCACAAGTGTAGATGGTTATGTTTATAAGAGAGCTTCCTAATACCTTGTATCCTCCAACATTAGCTTGGGTCCTTCAGAACTTCAGCATTGAGAAGTTGGAAAATAAAGAACAAATGTACACGGATTTAATTTCAAACCTGAACTGTTTTCCAGCTTTCCCTAATAATCTTCCCTAATTAGCTTAATTCCAGCGAGTCATTTGGTGAAGCATGGTATTGGATATTATATAGGAAGGGCTTGGCAGGCATATACAATGGATACAGAGACAAACTCAAGCAGACAGTCCTAATTTAGAGTTCTGAGCAACCGGGATAGGTGAGGTGTCTCCAAACCCTTCTACCCCTATTTCTGAGCTAGAAAGAATCTACAGACAGATTGGAATGGACATTCAATAAACTTATTTAGTGGCCATGGGAAATCAATAGCATTTACTGTACCTGAGGCCTCACAGACAAACAGAGTGACTGTCTGCCCTGAAGCTGAAGTATATCGGCTACATAGACACGCAGATGAAGAATGACAAAGTAAGTGCAAAGCACAGTGATAGAAGTACGGATATGGTGCAATACAGGGGTGCCTTTTGACTAATGGCCTCATCCTACCCCATCATCATCATTTCCTGTCAGGTACTCACTCATTGTGATGATGAATACCAGTTCTCACTAATCACATTCTTATTTCAACTAGCCTTAATACCCTGATTATTCCTCACCATCTCCCAGGGATTCTATGCCAGGAGAGGGAGAAGAGTGGCTACGTTGGAAGAGAAACGTAGAAGCTGTTGGGAAGGCATAACCATAAGAAATCTGAGAGTAAAGGATATTTGTGTTTTAATTACCATTATAATTCTGATATATGCATTTCCCACCCCATCCCAAAATTTCTCTAGGCAGATCAAGGAAGGACTCACAGAGGAGGCAGTGTTTAAGATGAGCCTAAAAAGATGTGTAGGAGTTGGCCAGGAAGATGGGGCTTTGGCGGGAAGAGGGTGTCTTCCCCAAGCCAGGACCTCCCCATTTAAGCCTCTCAAGCTGACAGTGGCCTCAGCCAGTCTGTAGAACCTATCCTGATTTCTGCAGCCCAAACATTAATGGAGGTTGTGATTTGGAAGAGAAAAAAGGAAGAGGAGGAGAAGAAAAGGTAGGAGATGATGGTTTTATCAAGAAAATGGGAACTGAACAGAGCTCAGTCATGTTAAGCCACTGCTTTGGGGCCGCCCCCTCTTCTAAGGCTTTTTCTGCACTGCTCATGCTACATAGGCATATACTGTGTTTTGCATGCATGTCTCCTCCAACCCCAAGCTAAGTTTCTGCTCTCCACACCAGGCCAATCAAATTGCCATGAATTTAGGAAACCCTTAATAAATATTTGTTAAGTAAGTGGTGTAAAGGGTATAATCTATGTTGTCCTAGACACTCCATTTGGAAGAGAGGATGTGAAGCAGGTGATAAGAGTCATAATAATTATTTCCCTGGCTATGGCTCTAACCATGTAGAAGTGAATTTGTTAGATATTAACAAGCTCACCTTGTCTGTGATTATCCACCATTAGCCAAAAACTGCTTTCTAAGTCATAGGCATTGAATCTGGGGAGAGGAAATGAGCAGAGATCTCACAATGTCTGGATGCAATGGAAGACTTTCTTCCATTGGACTTTCTTCCAATAGGTTTGCTTATTTGGTCCAGTGTTTCCTAAGCAGCTACAGATGGCTGACACTACTGTTTTCCATGAAAAATAGCATATCTGGAGTCCACAGAACCCCGGTCTGGCTCCTCTTGACCTAACAGCAGAGAATATCCATTGACTTTACTGTGGACCAGACGCTATGTTAGGTGCTTCACTCCTTGAGTTCTCACAACTGTAAGGTGGGTGTTATTTTTCTTTCTATTTTATAGATAAAGAAACTAAGATTCAGGTAAGTTAAATACCACCTACTGAAAGGCACAACTGGGATTCAGATTCCATTTTCTGTGATCCTAGAACCCCCAATTTTAAACGCTTTGCTCTCTTCTCTCCCACCTTAAAGAGGTAAGGAATACAGCCACACATGGGGAAGGTAATTGCTGTAAGTTCACTGACTGCAAGAAACTTGTCCTCGATTATACCAGCTATTCCCCTAGCTTTCCCCATGCATCATGTCTCAATAATATGCTGGTGAAAAGAAACCGACAAGCAGGAATTTCATTTATTACCGCACATCTGTTTTCTGAGAGAGTAAATAGAATGGTCCACATCCTCTAGCCCTTAAAAGAAACGATCTCTAAAATGTTTTACAGCTTCATTTGATTTAAATGGCACTGGACTTGGCTCTTCCATGGGAGCAAACTGCATTGAACTTTAAGCATTCCAGCATCAGAAAAACTGCTGACTGAATTTTCTTTTCTCTAGCCAGAAGAAGGGGGGGAATGTATATATAGTACTCTACAATGAAATTGATTGCATAAACAAAAAGACTGCATTTCTTAAACTCAGGTTAAAAGTAGATTCATGGTGTTAAAGAGAAGACTAAGATTGTTCATATAGGAGGTGGATGATAGTGAAACTTGTGAAACAAACCATCTGAACTGTGGTATGTATTTTTAAATAAAAGCATAGCTTTACTGGGGGGCTTCCCAGGTGGCACAATGGTAAAGAACCTGCCTGCCTGCAGGAGACACAGGAGATGGGGGTTTGATCCCTGGGTTGGGAGAATCCCCTGGAGGAGGAAATGGCAACCCACTCCAGTATTCTTGCTTGGAAAATCCCATGGACAGAGGAGCCTGGTGGGCTACAGTCCATGGGGTCACAAAGAGCTGGACATGAGCATGCATGCGTGCATAGCTTTATTACCTACAAATTCATATTATAATTCAAGCTAGATTAAGGTCTTAATCCCAAAATTAAGGTAATACTTGATAAGGTCCTTGAGAAACAAATACTGACTAAAGATATTTTTTGCTAATTAACATGTTAGTTACATGTAAATAAGTACCCCTAGAGGAGTTTGAGTATGCTTTCCCTAAGAACTGCTCAGTTAACACTTTCTTCCTAAGAACTGCTGTTAAGTCGCTTCAGTGGTATCCAACTCTGTGCAACCCCATGGACTGCAGCCTACCAGGCTCCTCCGGGCAAGAACACTGGAGTGGGTTGCCATTTCCTTCTCCAATGCATGAAAGTGGAAAGTGAAAGTGAAGTCGCTCAGTCGTGTCTGACTCTTAGTGACCCCATGGACTCCAGCCTACCAGGCTCCTCCATCCATGGGATTTTCCAGGCAACAGTACTGGAGTGGGGTGCCATTGCCTTCCTAAGAGCACGAAGGTTAAAAAAAAAAATAGTATTGTCATTGTTAGAGTGACCACAGATTCTGAATTAATGAGACTTTCCTATCCTGATCAAAGAAATGGACCTGTGGACCAAGCAGCAAAGAACATACAAAGGGGAAAATACCATTCTGGAATGGAAGTTGAAAACTGAAATTATCCACCTGTCAGCTAGGTGAAGGAAAACGCAGAACAAGTGAAAATAAATCAATAGGTGGGCAGATTAAAACAGCAAAACCATGAGTTCCTGAGCTCTACAGATGTATTTGGAAAGAAAAAATCTGGTGATTCTGTGAAATATGGATTATGTAACACAGCCCCCATAGCTGACCCAAAGTCAGAATTGTGGGGGTTCTCCCTTGCTCTAAGTTTTTTTTTTCTTTTTTTTTGAAATGAGTTTTTCTCTCATTTAATAAAGACCATTTCAGATTCCACAATTCCGTAGAGGAGGAGGCACCGCGACCACAGGGCTTATTGTCTGCATCTGTGCAGGGTTGTCACCATAGGGAGCTTTTGTCCCTGAGCTAAATGGTCAGCCCAGGTGGGGACACAGGAGAAGGGCTCTGAGGAGCCAGAGTTCCACATCACTGGACACGGGAGCAGGAAATTTCGTGGCCTCATTCCTCCGATATGTTCTATAGGCTCACACGGTAACCAAGACTATTTCCCCGCTGTAAGCCAAAGGGGAAAAAAAGAAGCTGTTAACATTAAGGTGTGCTGTGGTATGTAGATGCTTTTGGCAAGCAGGGGAACTATAGCTTTAGCGACTTAAAAGGTACTAAGTGGCAAAGAAAGAGGCAAAGTCTTAAATGGAAGGTACTTAGTTTCAATTATCCACAATCACAAAAAAGTGAAATACATAAATCCCCTTCACTTTGCTTGGTACCACGTCTTTGCACTTAGACTTAAGTGGTTATGTATATGTGACATTTAGATTGTGAGAATTTTCTTCAGATATACCAATGAGGCCATGTTATAAAGAACAGGTTTAAGAAAAGTAAGAGTTTCTAGCTCCCCTGTTTCATCCAGATTTGAATCAGAGACTGGGGTTTGAACTGGAATGCTGTCACCATGTGAGGTGACACCCATCTGCTTCTTGTCCGCTTCAGATGGGGCTTGCACATCTCTGTCACCTTGACATTAGGCACGGCCATAATTCTTGTTCTAGCTGAGGAAATACAAGTGAAAGATGACGTGTGTCACTTTGAGGTAGAATCATTTGAGGGCTCTGCAGGATTCTCCATCTTTTATCCCCTGTTGTTGTTGTTGTTTTTGAGTCTCTCAGATGTGTCTGACTCTTTTGTGATCCCGTGGACGGTAGACTGCCAGGCTCCTCTGTCCATGGGATTCTCCAGGCAGGAATACTGGACTGGGTTGCCATTTCCTTCTCCAGGGAATCTTCCCAACCCAGAGATCAAACCCCCATCTCCTGCAATAGTGGGTGGATTCTTTACCACTGAGCCACAGGGAAATCCCCTTTTACCCACTGGCCCCAGCAATCAGCGACATTCCTTAGCCTATTGTTCAAGTAAGGAGAGCATGAAACGGAGTCTCCTGCAAACTCGACATGAACACAAAAAAGGAACAAACTTTCACTTTTTGAAGCCACTGAAATATGGGGGTTATTGGCTATCACAGTTTGCTGACCTAATACAGCCGTAGAGTGGCTATGAAAGCTACTGACAGGCTCCATCCCTCAATTTTCTCATCAGAAAACAAGGGCCTGGTATATGGTGAGCTTTCAAAGAATGGTAGCTTGTTCATCCCCATAATAAGAGCCACTCTTTAATAACAACTTGTATTCTGCCAGTTGATGTCTTCCCTTTCCATGCATCATCTCTCATCCTCACACCAATCTCATAGGGGAGGTGTTATTGATCTTTCTATAGATGATGAAACCAAGGTGCAAAGAAGTATACTAGCTTTATAAAAGTCTATCAGTAAGCTTGTAAGTAATAGGAACCAGATCTTTCTGAGCCAGAGCTCTTACTTTTCCCACCATGCCTCCTCCCCTCAAAATAGCTCACCTCTACATGAATGAGATATTAGTAATTAAGCCTCTTGACCAACGAAGGATTAGTCTCCAAAATTTACAAATAGCTCATGCAGCTCAATACCGTAAAAACAAACAGCCCAATCAGAAAATGGGCAGAAGAACCCAATAGACATTTCTCCAAAGAAAACATATAGATGGCCAATAGGCACATGGAAAGATGTTCAATGTTGTCTTAGAGAAATAAAAATCGAAACTACAATGAGATATCACCTCATACCAGTCAGAATGGCCATCCTCAAAAGAATCTACAAATAATAAATGCTGGAGAGGGTGTGGAGAAGAGGGAACCCTCCTACAGTGTTGGTGGGAATGTAAATTGGTACAGCCACTATGAAGGACAGTTGGAGGCTCCTTAAAAAACTAAAAACAGAGCTGCCATATGATCCAGCAATGCCACTCCTAGGCATATATCTGGAGAAAAACTTGGTTCAAAAGGATACATGTACCCCAGTGTTCACTGCAGCCCTGTTTACAATAACCAAGACATGGAGACAACCTAAATGTCCATCAACAGAGGAACAGATAAAGAAGATGTGGTATGTATATACAATGGAATATTACTTAGCCATTAAAAGAGTGAAATAATGCCATTTGCTGCAACATGGATGGATCTAGAGATTATCATACTAAACGAGGGTAAGTCAGACAGAGAAAGACAAATTATCATATGATATCACTTATATGTGGAATCTAAAAAAATGATACAAATAAAGATATTTAAAAAACAGAAGCAGATTCACAGACTTAGAAAATGAACTAATGGTTACCAGGGGAAAGAGTGAGGGGGAGGGATAGATTGGGAGTTTGGTATTGACAGGCACACACTGTTATGTTTAAAATAGATAACCAACAAGGACTAATTGTATAGCACAGGGAACTCTGCTCAATATTCTGTGATAACCTAAATGGGAAAAGAATTTGAAAAAAATTTTTAAATGATAAGCATCTTATTAAAAAACAAATAAAAATAGAATAAGTTATTTAAAGCTTTAAATCATCATCTTTTACATACATGACATCTTTCTCACTAAAGACTTGGTTTTAATGATTCTAGCTAAAGCCATAACCAGCAATTCCTAATCTGAGGTTGCCAATTGCTAAAGGTTTATTAAAGTAATAATGTGGGTTTTCAAGCTATTTTAAAGATTTCCACAAGTCTAGAAAAAATAATATAGCTTTGGCAGGTGACATGGCTAAGCTAAATTTAAAATATCACCATTTTATTTTCTATTTTCTCAAAAATTATGGATCATCTCACTGTGGCACATTTAGATTTCTCAAAGGAAGCAGTATTTGTTATCATTCTTGAATAAAAATGTAGTCTTTTTCAGAACATGAGATTTATGATGATTAAAAAAATAATATACAAGGAGCTCTTGGTTATAAAAAGGTGGTCAAACTCTATTTTGGCTTCCCAGATGGTGCTAGGGTTAAAGAACCCACCTGCCAATGCAGGAAACATAAGAGAAATGGGTTTGATCCCTGGGTTGGGAAGACCCCTGGAGAAAGGCATGGCAACCCACTCCAGTCAGTATTCTTTCCTGGAGAATTCCATGAACAGAGGAACCTGGCGGGTTCTGGTCTATAGAGTCACAAAGAATTAGTCAGTTAGAGTAAGTCACAAAGAGTTAGTGACTTAAGCGGCTTAGCAAACACTTTCATATCCCAAATCTCAAATTTTGACTCAAACAAGCCTAAATTTACTTTTCTCCATCTTTTTGCATATTAGCTCCTAATAACCCAGGTTGCCCGCTAGAGTCCAGAGAGGCATTGAGAAGCTGCACAGCAGGAGACATAGATGCCCGCATAGGAGGATGGCAAATACTGCAGTGTTAGTAGAGAGATCAGCAGGGGAGGGAATTCAGAGGAATCCATAAGGGGAGCAACTCCTCTGTAGTTAATTCAATAAAAGGAAGAGCTGATGGGTTGAAATGAAAGGGACAGAATAAAAGTAACCTGTCACTTTTGGGGATATGCTCATGACACCTAGAATTAGGGAGGGGATACATCTCAGAGGAATTTACAAGAGATATTTGTAGGAAATGTGAATCAGAATGAATGCGAGATGATCAAATGGCATTCTGTAGCCATTCCTCCCCCCATCTCCCTCTGCTGGAAACCTGCTACTCACTTTCAGACTTATTAATTAGAGGTGGTCCTGGCGTCCCCAGAGCAAGCACAGTAAAATGTGTTTCAAATGGACCTTTTGTTCAGGTTTCAGGAGGACAGTTTCAGCCTCATCATCAAAGCAAATAAGCAACTCAGCTATAGTTGCAGTAGCAGTACAGTAATTACAATTAAGGAAAAAGAATCACTGAATATGTGTTGAGTGCCAAGTTCTGTGCTAAACACTTTAAATGTCATGCTTCATCTTATATTCAAACACTAGTATTTCCCCCTATTAACAGAGAAAGGTGCTGAGAAGCAGGGAATTGAAGTAATTTTCTCAAGTCACAGGCTTATAAGTGGTGACACTTTCTTAACAATGGCACTCAGCCCTTGTGTTACACTGTCCCCTGCAGGGTGACTCAGTTCAGTTCAGTTCAGTTCAGTTGCTCAGTCATGTCCGACTCTTTGCGACCCCATGAATCACAGCACACCAGGCCTCCCTGTCCATCACCAACTCCTGGAGCTCACTCAAACTCATGTCCATCGAGTCAGTGATGCCATCCAGCCATCTCATCCCCTGTTGTCCCCTTCTCCTCCTGCCCCCAGTCCCTCCCAGCATCAGGGTCTTTTCCAATGAGTCAACTCTTCGCATCAGGTGGCCAAAGTATTGGAGTTTCAGCTTCAGCATTAGCCCTTCCAATGAACACCCAGGACTGATCTCCTTCAGAATGGACTGGTTGGATCTCCTTGCAGTCCAAGGGACTCTCAAGAGTCTTCTCCAATACCACAGTTCAAAAGCATCAATTCTTCAGCACTCAGCTTTCTTCACAGTCCAACTCTCACATCCATACATGACCACTGGAAAAACCATAGCCTTGACTAGACTATGGGTGACTGGGGATGAACAAATCCACCAATGAAGGGTGTCATCAAGAAGGCAGAAGGGAACTGGTATTTATCAAACTCTTAAAATGTGCTAACCACCCTCACATACCAGCCCGTTAAACTCCCACAATTCTAGGCCAGGGGAAGGAGAGGAGGAAAACATTGAAGCTCAGGGAGATTCATGGATTGGTCAACCAGATAGACAAGGTGAGACACAAACCAAGGCAATCTAAATCCACATTTGATGCTGCTGCCTCTGTAGCAAGTTGATTCCAATTTGACCTCAAAAAAATTATTTTTCCACGTAAAATATCATGATACATGACCCAATTGCAGTTTATATGAGAAATACCTAGATGTTTGCTTGGAAACTCAATACAAAGTCATTTTGTTACATGGCAATTAAAAACATCAATGTAATACTGGTTTACATTTCAGATGGACAAGTTCTTCTGTATTATGCATTGATCTGGTCACATCTAGACCCTGTGCCCACATGATAGGGTCCTGTCTCTAGGTGCTTATGTCACTGCATTCTCCAGATTCAGAGGCAAGGCCCAACCAAGCTCTCTGAGTTTTATTCTGAAATCCCTCTTCATTTGGTTCAAGGTAAGGGAAAAGCATTTCCCTCTCATCCATGGTACGTAGTTGTGGAATCAGGGAGAAATCAACATGTGTATAGCTTTTTCCAATGAAATCTTTACCACCAGCTTCTGCCTTCTGGCAATGAATTGCCTTCCTTCTTAAACCCTGGTAGTGAGTGAGTGATGGGTTAATGCACATCCTCTAAGTGTGATCAGCACTTCTAAGAAGTGTCTGGGACAGCCATGTAGGGTCACGAAGGTTGTGCACAGCAAGTACAGTCCCAAAGTGTACTGTTCACAGACCATGATGTGAATGGTGCCCCCTGCAGTTGGGCAACTGGCAACCTTACTGGCACCTATTAGTTTATTCTCCATCTAGGGGACCTCTGCTGAAATTAAGATACAAAAAGACCGTTTCACTTATTTCTGGGTATTACATTCAATAATCCAAAATAAAATAGTTACATTAAAAAGGCAATAACAAGTATAAATTTATCAAAATGGTGAGTACTCTGGAAAGCATCTCATTGACAAATCCACTGAAATAACTGGTGATGTCTAAATTAAACATGACTTGTAAAGTATCAGTGTCAGTAAATATCTGAAAGGATTTCATGCAAAAGAGAGAAAAGCCTGAGAAGTTTCATGGATGATAACTAAGGAAAGAATCTATACGATAATTTTTGGTTAAGTAAAAGAAAGAACCTTCCAGAACCAAACAACAATTATAAATCCTATTGCAATGACTCTATAGGTGAGAACACATGTTATATCCATGTTATAGAGGATGTGTCCAAAAAAGCAGTAGGCAGTGTTTGATGATAAAGAGGTCATTATCTCTTCAAATAATGAAAGAGAAGAATCAGAAATGTTCTTGAGAAGATCCTCACAGAGAGTTATATTGACCTAAATGGATCATTAGGCTTCTCCTAGGAAATTTTCACTTGATGAATGCATGATAATGGCAATCCCCTGTGATCCTCCAGCCCTGAAAGAAGGAAAGCCCATCACCTTCACCAACCCTTATATGCGGCAATTTAGAAGTTTCTCTTGGGTATCTAGAGGGGGTGAGGAGAGTGGGATGAATTGGGAGAGCAGTATTGACATAATTCAGTTCAGTTCAGTTGCTCAGTCATGTCCGACTCTTTGCAACCCCATGGACACCAGGCCTCCCTGTCCATCACCAACTCCCAGAGCTTGCTCAAACTCATGTCCACCAAATCAGTGATGCCATCCAACCATCTCATCCTCTGTCGTCCCCTTCTCCCCCTGCCCTCAATCTTTCCCAGCATCAGGGTCTTTTCCAATGAGTCAGTTCTTCTCATCAGGTGGCCAAAGTATTGGAGAGCTTCAGCTTCAGCATCAGTCCTTCTAATGAATATTCAGGACTGATTTCCTTTAGGATGGACTGGTTGGATCTCCTTGCAGTCCAAGGGACTCTCAAGAGTCTTCTCCAGTACCACAGTTCAAAAGCATCAGTTTTTCAACACTCAACTTTTTATGGTTCAACTCTCACATCCATACATGACTACTGGAAAAACCATAGCTTTGACTAGATGGACCTTTATCAGCAAAGTAATGTTTCTTCTTTTTAATCTGCTGTCTAGGTTGGTCATAGTTTTTCTTCCAAGGAGCAAGCATCTTTTAATTTCATGGCTGCAGTCACCATCTGCAGTGATTTTGGAGCCCAAGAAAATAAAGTCTTTCTCTGTTTCCATTGTTTTCCCATTTATTTGCCACGAAGTCATGGGACCAGATGCCATGATCTTAGTTTTCTGAATGTTGAGTTTTAAGCCAGCTTTTTCACTCTCCTCTTTCACTTTCATCAAGAGGTTCCTTAGCTCCTCTTCGTTTTCTGCCGTAAGGGTGGTGTCATCTACATAGCTGAGTTATTGATATTTCTCCCTGCAATCTTGATTTCAGCCTGTGCTTCATCCAGCATGGCATTCCACATGATACACTCTGCATATAAGTTAAATAAACATGGTGACAATATACAGCCTTGACATAATCTTTTCCCCATTTTGAACCAGTCCATTGTGCCATGTCCAGTTTTGCCTGTTGCTTCTCGACCTACATACAGATTTCTCAGGAGGCAGGTAAGGTGGTCTGGTATTCCCATCTCTTTAAGAATTTTCCACAGTTTGTTATCAACGTATCAAAGGCAGAAGTAGATATTTTTTCTGAAATTCTCCTGCTTTTTCTATGACATATATAAACTGCCGTATGTAAAATAGCTAGCTAGTGGGAAGCTGCTGCAGAGCACAGGGAGCTCAGCTGTGCACTCTGTGATGACCTACAGAGGTAGGATGACTTGGAAGGGAGTTCTAAGAGGGAGGGGATATACGTATACATATAGCTGATTCAGCTCACTGTGCTGCAGAAACTAACACAACATTTTAAAGCAATTATATTCCAATTTAAAAAGTTTCTGTCAGGGCTTTTATAACTAAGCAAACAGCCGTAGAGAGTACACGGTTTAGTGAAGCAGCTATATGTTTTCTTTTCTGAAAGATCCAAGAATCACAATTCGAAAAGGGAGTGGGAATAGAAATAAGAAACCCAACACTTCTTTGTATGTTAATGAGTTCTACTGACTCCACTGTGTCCAATCTAGGATGATTTTCTTCCTCCTTCCACCAGGAGTCAAAAACCCCAAAGAGAAAGAGACAGTAAGACACTACGGAGCAACAGGCCTGTAGCAGACGTGGTCACACGGCCTGCCTAAAACTGGGCTCCGGAGCTCATTTGTTTGTTACTTTCTAGAAATGCCTTGTAGAAATGCCACATCTTGTTTTTCCAAAGAAGCTAAAATGCCAGATGTTTTTGGTGAAATTTTCTGATTTTTAGAACATTATGCAAGCCAAACAAAAATTATCTGTGGTTAGAATTCTGCCCACTGACTTTCAGTTTATGACAGCAGATGAGGAGTTGACTGTCTCTGGAAAGGAAGGCTTGTCCTTCAGAGAAGGGTGGGCAGGAGGCCTGGGCAGGCAGTTACATTTCCACGTGAGCCAGCAGAATTCTGCAGGGAGGCGGAAGATAAAGCAAAGTGTGACTGGCTGTATCCGTGGGCAGATCTAAGGAAGGATCTCTCAGGGTGACTCCCCGACGTAACGCTGCACTGCAGGGTTCGATATTCTGCCCTGCACTGCCCTGCTGGAGCTTCTGGGCATTCCTCTCTCCCCTCAAGATCAAATCTGGGGAGACTGCTGGACCCCCAGGCAGTTTCAGCCTCTGTACTTGAGGACTACATTTTCCCCAAAGGGTACATGAAAATTCTCCAGGCCAAGTTTGACTCTGAGAAAGACGTTCTTAGGAAGAAACAGAGATCTTAGGGAGTTCAGCAAAGATAGAAACTGGGATGACCACCAAGAGATCTTCAAGACTGTTTTAATTCCTTGGATGTTTTTTCCTCAGACTAGGGGAAAAGTCACATTTACTGTGTAATTTTAAGTGTCTTTCCCTGACTAAGGTATAATGCTTTAGTTCATAGCACATCTGACTACAGCCCTGTTTTTAAATGTAAGCTCTTACAGCTTATTCATATGAATTTTAGTTTTGATAAAAGTTTGGTTAAACAACAAAGCATGAGAAACACCACCAACAACAAAAAAAAGTGACAGGTGTAGAATAATTCTGTTTCACTCTATAGGGGAATGTGTTTAAGAAGGATAAATGGAGAAAGAACAAAATTTGAGATACGGTTGGATTGTAAAGGTAATGGAGCTCATATACAGAGATTATAATAAGCCTCAGAGAGGCAGTCCTCAATTTTCCAGACTGAGAAGAAACATGGTAACTCCAGGGCTTATACATTGTTTTTCACTTCTTAGTGAAGCTCAACACACTCAGCTATTCAGAGAAATCCATCAGCGTGGAGAGGCAGCCACATGATAAAACGGCCAGCCAAGTCAGGCCAGATGGCGTCCAGCCTGAACCGCCCCTGCACAAAAATGGGTGTCAGACAAGGTCGTCAATAGGCCCTAAGCTATCTAGCTTCCCTGCGCAAGGATGCTCAATCATGCAACAAAAATCATGAACATCTGGGTAGAACGTGCAGCTGCGCCTCCCCAGAGCTCTCTGGTCTCATCAGATGGCTGGCCTCCACTAATGTCTTTAGGGCAGGCCAGCCCTGAATGACTGAGTGCTAATGACTATGAACTGCAGGGTCATACACCTGAGGTTGTATATCTGATTGTCAATCATTTCTCAAATTTGGCACCACTGCACAGGCTGACAATTAGCCTGAATAAAACTAAGGTGATGTTTTTAGTTGCCCCAGGCAAATCGGGCAAGCAACCAAAAATTACCATCGATGGCGTGGAGTTAAAAGTCATATTCAATTCCCACTGCCTATGTAGTCTCCTTGCTATATAGTAACAGGTCCTCTCCTCTGCTTTTCTGTGGTTCTTTGAACAGTCACCAGTAGCGGAGCTCATTATTGGAACAAGGAGTAACAATGCATTTTAATAAATCCAGCTTACTTGGGGGAACTTGACAGACAGGATTTGTGGTGATAAAGAATCTGATTACAGATAAAAACCAAAGTGCAAGACTGCCCTGCTGTCCAATCTCCTTTGTGCATGTAAAATTTAGTTCATTACTGTTACCTCCTGGAATAACATTAATTCCACTCTGCAAAAAACATCAAATGGCAGCAATGGTAACCTTGTCAAGGAATAGAGCTACTCATCAGCAATTGACATAATATTTGACCTGCCTTTTTAGGAACTGGCAATAGTTTCAGTTCAACAGTCATGGATATAATGAAGTTTTGCAGAAGTGCACAAGAAAATCTATGGAGTTATAATCCATTGCATAGACTGCTAATATTCTAACAGTGTTTGTGAAATACTGATCCAAACTTCTATAATTTTTTAAGGAAGAAAAGTTTAATTTCCTGCACTATTTGGTTTCTTTTGGCAGAAAATAACTCAAATGTAAAAGCTGAAGACAAATAAAAGGAGAGAATATTAGAATCGAATTGAGGACATAAATTGCTGTAGAAGGTTTGCTTTCTGCTGAAAGGGTTTTGCTTTCAGTTGAATTAAATCTTGGACTTTCCTTTCTCTCTTTTACTATTGTAATTTTTGCTTCTTCTTTTTCACCAAGCGCAGATGAAGTAAGTTAGAATAATAATATTCTTGATACCAATGCATACAAAAGTGTGTACTTTCAAGAAAGCAAATTTGCCTGTCCAAATCCACTTATTCTGGAATGGAAAAGACAAACTACTAAACAACTTAAAATCATATGTATGTATTGAAACCAACAAACTAAGAAATATGGATCTCCAACATTGAAAGATATAGAAACTGATCTTTATTTAGTAAATGTTTGTTGAGAGCACATTCAGGGGCAAGGTTATTCCTGTTGTCTCTCAAGGTGTCATCTTCCAAAACTGGTTTTCTCCTATAATAGAAGAGAGCTTCCAACTGAAGAAAAAAGTCTTATCTATCTACCGCTTCAGGTGTAAAAGGTATCTGCAATCTTGATCTGATGACAAATTCCTTTATATCTTTTTCCTTCAAAAGGAAGCTTCGAGCAGGAACTTATTGGCAAATACACCCAGGGCTTCCTTTACAGCACCAGGTCTAACTCCCACTGCCACAAGACTACCAATTCTGACAAAGCTCATCCTGCATAAAAATCCCTCAATGTTGAGAGACTGGTAGTAATATCTATAATTTCCGTATGTGAGAGATGTGTACAATAAGTCCCCTCCAACAAAACTTCAACTTTCGAACTTTCAAAGATACAAATATGCACAGAGAAAGGATGTAGATAGACAAAGAGGAAGAAGAAGTAACTGATGAACTGAAGAGATTCACGATGCAGGAAATGGCAAGGGGATTTTCTTTATTTGAGGAGGCACTGTTAAGTTTTTCAGGCACAGGGCCTGAACGTAGAACCCTGCACGAAGATCCAGTGCTACCATGTCATCTATGATGAGAAAAAAAGGGCTACTACTCAGACACCACTGAACCATTTTTTCAAGAGGGTAAATAGAATTGAGTCTAGCATCAGAAACAGAATCTGTGCCATTAACATGGGGGTGAGTGAAACTGTGGCTTGCCCTCTGTCTCCTTTGCTGATGATCCTTCAGCTCTACCATCTCCTACCTCCTCTATCTCCTCCAGTCTGTAACTCTTCTTGCATGGTCACTCAATACCAGCCCCTGTATGCCAGCTGTTGTGCTTCTCAAGGCATTATTTTTATGTATTATTTGTGTGAAAATTATTATAATCTTGTTACAGTAATGTATAGCTGATTGTGTTACTTGGGTACCTAGGCAACCTTGTTGGACTTACAAACATGTTCTTGGAATGGAACTTGTTCATATGTAGGGACTTAACTGCACTGAAACACAGAGATGACCAGGAGTGAGTGTAGGGACTTGTGAATGCAGTTCAATGACTAGGTGAGTCTTGCCTACTGGAAGAAATCAAAGGTATTTTTATGTCAAGTGCTCCCCAGCACTTACCTGCAACAGGGTAAATGCTGAATAAATGTTAATTTCACGTTTCTCCTCCAATACTACTTTATGTTGCTATAGCATTTTAAAGAACATGAAGCGTATTTATATGCATTTTCTTATTTGACCATTACAACACAGTTTGGATATCAGCTTTATTTTACGTTTCAAAATACAGACAATCTGAGAGGACAGATCTATATGGCCTGAGGTCACCCAGCTAGTCTTAGAATTCATAACCCTGATCTTCAGATTCCAAGACTCAGTCTCTCCTCTACTGTTCCAAGCTGCAAGTATTTAGTAATGTGTATCTGGCCATTTTCTATCTTATTTAAAAAATTCTTTTCACTGTATTTCTTCACACTTCCAAGGATCATTTATCATCTCCTTTGTTTTCTTTTCTGCTTGTTTCTCTGTTTCCCTGATTCTTAGGTTGTGCAAGTATTAGACGTATAATATTCATAAGTGCATGATTAAAGGTTCTTTATGCAGGATCTTGAGTTCCTCAAAGCTAATGATACCCTACAAACAAAGCACATTTTATTCTGGGCTTTGTTTTTCCTTCGAGCCCTTTTGCTCAGATACTAAACACAATTTGCTTTTTGCTTGTGAGATGGAAAGAAACAGTTGTGTGGCTACAGCTATTATCATGCCATTACCATTCTGAGGTGTTGATTTTGTGCTTCACATTTTTCCTGTGTTCTTAACTTGATGTCCCATCTTGAATTTTTATTTCACTCTAATCATCTTTTAAATTTGAAGTCTTCTTTTTTACTTTGGCAATTTCAGTTGGAACACTAGGTTTGGAAAAAATGTTCACAGAAAAACTGAAGGTTAAATCAGTTTTATTCTGTAAACAGTGCCTAAATTATCATCTCCTTCCCATAACAACCCAATTAATAAGTGAGAGCGGAACAGAAAAGCCAAAACGTGCTCTAAAAAGATAGAGCTAGTGCGACACCTACTGGTGAAGAACAAACTGCACTTTGTCATCAGTAACAAAATGGACTTCAGTCAATGGTCCTCCCAGAGAAATTTTATTTCAACAGACCTATATTGTGCGACTACCTGGTAGTTCTCAGGCTCTGTGACATGCACTTGAACTACTGATAGGAGAGAGATGATCCTTCCATTCAGTAATCTAGCCATGTACTGGGGAAGAAATGTCCATCTACACACCTATCTTTAGGGAGATGACAAGTATGTCAGTACTGTATTTGGGTTGGGGACACGCAAGATGTTACAGGGGTCACAGAAACAATTTACTCTCATGGATCAGGAGGGATCCACAGAGGTGGTGATGTTGAAGCCCTGAAGGATGAGTAAGTTTAAGGCAACTTTTAACTGGGGTCAGTGTAGAATCCCAGAGCTGATCTGAAAATCACGCTACTTTGGGTGTGACCTTGGGTGACTTTTCTAAGAGAAATAAGGGAGTGGAGGGTTGATTGCATTTTTTAAAAATCTAACGCAAGGTGGGGAAGTTTTTTATAATATTTTGGGTTTTTTTTTCTATTCACATTTTCTTTTAGCCTTGAATTCTTACTAAATTTCCTCCTGATTTTAAAATCTTGCTTCTAACCTGAGAATTTGCTGTCTCAGTACTTAATGCTACACTAATTTTTCCAGAGTTCAAGGTACTTTAACACCAAAACATGGTCAACAACTTGCAGCCATTCAAGCACAGTAACGAGTAGGGTGTACTGAGGGAAAGGAGCTGCAGGTTGGAAATCAGAAGTTATTTTGGTTCACTTGGAACACAGAGAGTGGGCAGAGAGATGAGCCTGGAGAAATGGAGAGGCCCCAACACCAGGGGGCTTTGAAAGCTCAACTCAGGAGTGTGGGTTGATGGTTTAGGCTTCAGGCATCACTGGAAGATGTACACATGACAGTGATAAAATCAGATTTTCTAATTAGAAAAATTACCCTCATTGCAGTGTGGAGGGAAGCAGGAAGACTGGTGAAGGCCAGGCAGGTAAGGTTCAAAGCTGTTTAAGAGCTCAAGAGACAGGAGAGCCTGAACTGGGGCAGGAAATATGGGGATGGGCAGAGAAGAAAGTGCTTTAGGAAGGAGCATCAGCCAATATTAGAGTGTGTCTGGATGTGGACTCTGAGAAAGAAGGATTTTTAAAGACACTTTATGCTTGCTTACATGGCTAGAAAAAAAAAGAGGACATTTCTTTTCCTTAAACAAAGAATGTAAAGCAGATCTTTTTCTTTGTATCTAACATTAGGAAAGAGTTAAAATATTTCTCATCAGGTAAGAGCATAATTGTTCCACAAGCCAAGCATGCAGTTTTACAAACTAAATTTGGAAATTTTCAAAAAGTATTGATCTCACCTGAAAACATTTAATGAATGCAATTGGGAAACAAGGGCCCAGAACTGGCAATTTGTATCAACAGTGCCTTAGTACTACCATAAAAACCACACCCACGATCTCTGGGAAATTTGGATCACCATAATATCTCCCAAAAAAGTTTTAAAATTTTTCAATGAACAGCTATGATTATAAATTGAGACATCAGATATAATGTGAAAGAGACCATGGTTTCCCTTGCTGTCAAAGTAATTCTAAAGAATACATTTTGTCCATTGAGTATCAGAGTAGAGCATGCACTTATTGATACATTTATTTATTCTACAAATATTTGTTGAGTGTTTGGATGAATGAGCTGCCGAGAAAAATACAAGTTTGAAATATAAATCTCTAACCTTCCATGAATGGATAGTTCATTTATTTTTCAAAATTTCTGTATGTACATCCTACCTACACCTATACGTATGCGTACATGCACACATGTGTGTGTATGTACATATTTATCATATAAATCCATTAAACGATAGTTTTAAAACTATAAAGTATGAGGAAATATTCTAGAAATAAACAATAAAAATATCTTCTTTAGTAGACCTATTTGACCTGTGACAGTTGAAGAGTGAGAAGAGATTATTTAATTCAGGTCTTATTTATATAAAAACATAATTTTACAGCTTTAAAGCATACATTACACTTTTAACCATCTATATCATACTACCTAACAACAACTTGCTGTTGTTGTTTAGCTGCTAATTTCGTGTACGACTGTTTGCAACCCCATGGACTATAGCCCCCAGGCTTCTCTGTCCATGAGATTCTCCAGGCAAGAATACTGGAGTGGGTTACCATGTCCTCCTCCAGGGGATCTTCCTGACCTAAGAGTCAAACTGGTATCTTCTGCATTGTCAGGAAGATTCTTTACCACTGAACCACCAGAGAAGCCCAATATAATATTCCTCCTTCAATTGGGTTCATTAAATACAGCTTATAGAAACTTTAAAAAGAAAAAGTCAGGTGACTATTAAAGTTATGATTATGATTTATATATATATATAGTTATATATAGTTACACACACTTCTTTGGGTACTACATAGAGAAGATATGCATTTTGAAAACTGTTTCATTTAATACTTTACATGGTTCCAGAAGAATAATCATTACACACAGTATTCTCTTCAAAACAAAGTATTTATGAAGTATATTAAAAGCAGCACAAAGGAGAATAAAAACAACATAAAGTGAGTAAGGTTGTTACAACCATCACCTGGGAACATGTATCCTATAGTAGCTAAATAGGCAAACTGAATTATTTTTATCTGTAAAATTATTTGATCAAGAAATAAATATTATGTTTATTATAAGGTCTGTTTTTGAATCATCTGCTTGATATCTGCAACATGTATTTCAGATGCTAAATTAAATGTCATCAGGTAGCATTTATCCATGGTTTGGAATTTTACATTGTTCTGAGATACAAGAATTGAAAAAAGACAAACTCTAACTTTCTTATAAAAAAAAAAAAACAACAAAACAGCTTTGGCTACATTACCTGGATTTGTTTACCAGAATGTTTACCACATCCTGACCTATAAAGCAATGAGCCTTTATGAGGGTCAAATAAATAAGCAATGCTGCTAAGTGTGCAAGGTGTTTGGGCCCTCCATCAGGCCTGGGAGGGAATAATTGTCCATAACCAGCTTTCTCATAGTTTTGACATGCTTTACATGTAGACAAGTGAACTCAAACTAAGGGATAAACTGATTTCTCTTTTGGTATTAAGAAATGAAAGCTAACAGTTTATATCTATTGAAATCTTTGGATGTACATAACCATCATAGGCAAGATGACTTTAAGCTTTGATTCATATAGCCATACACATTTCATTCTTGGTTTTACGGAGATGTTTAGTCAGCTTTCAATAAGATCACATGAGTACATTTCCCCAGGATTGAGCCATGCAATCTGTTTTGTGGTAAAATGCATAAACTGTTGAGTGAATGAATGACATCAGTTCAATGAGTGAGTGGACCTAGATTGTAATATTTCATCTAACACAAAATTACACCAACCACCATAGTCTCTCACTGGATCATGGTGATGGCCTCTCTTTGTATATTCTCCACATAGCAGCCAGAGTGGTCTTGTTGAAACAATTCAGATCGTGTATTTCCTTGACGTCTTCCTGTGGTAGATAGTCTATTGGGGCCCCTTCTAGCCTGCCTTCCTGTATGCAAATGCCAGAAAGACAAATTTCATGATAAGTTCCCCCAACTACAGACACCCAAGCCACATTTGGAAGACAGGTTCATCAGATTTGGCAGACGAGTTAATCATCTTCCTGCCGTTGGGCCATTGCCCTGATAAGCAGCACCTTAGAGACCTCAGGATTTTCCGCATCAGTGCTCTCATAGCCAGTCACTCACTCTTTGGGTGGTGAGAACCAGATGTCATATTGCTGGTGGTTTGTTAGCCCTGGATTGTAGCTAACTCCCCATCTTCTTTATAGGAGCAGAGACAGCAATGCCGCTTGGAAGGTGCTTTAAAGACTTGTTCTAGGAGTCTTTCCAGGAGGTCCAGCCTAGACCCCCATCCCTCTCTCCCTTCTAGTGATGTTCAAGCACTTATTCTCTATATAAACCACTTCCTGCTTCACAAAGTGCTTTTATTTCTGTATCGAAACACTAATTGGTACACTTCTGACTGAGATTAAAAATCTAAATATTTTCACTGATCTCTGATTCCATGGTAATCTCCTTGTTACTGTGCGGATGTCACCTTCTATTACTCTCCCTCTTCCTCATTCCACCTTGGTCACAGCTTCCCGATCTTGTTGAGATACACCACATGCTCCTTCCTCAGGGCTTTGCACTTGTTATTCGCGTTGCCTTGAATACTCTACGTCCAGGTATTTTATCTGCATGCCTGACTCCATTACTTCTTCTAGATCTCTTGTTTAAAGATCACCTTCGTGGGTGGCATCCTTAATCACACTACATAAAATAGCAATGGCTCCCAACACTCTCCTGCCCCTCACTCTGCTTGATTTTTCTCTATAGCTCTTATCATCACTCAACATTACGTGTACTTAGCTGTCTACTTGCTTATCACTGCCTCTTTCCACTAAAGTGCATATGCTATGAAAACAGACACTGTCACTGACCTATAACCTGCCTAGAGAACAATGCCTGTCTGAGAGCAGGTGCTTAACAAATAATCATTAAGTGAATGGTGTATGCTAAAGTAGTTGTGAAAGTCTTTAGTCAAATGGGAGAGCTAGAGATTTTCACAATTTACCAACCAGTTACTATGTGGCAAGTACTATTCTCTACCTTACATGAGACAAAAGACCATCACCTGTCCCTGGACAAATGGTAGTGGGGGTCAGACAAGTCAAAGATAATTGTAGTCAATTATACATCAATAAAACTGGGAAGAATAGATAATTGTAATTTATTCACTCATCCAACATATATTTATTGAGCACCTACTAGAAGAGAGAGAAAATTTTCACAAGCTTTCTATGTGCCAACCATTGTGAAAAGGCACAATAAGATTTATCTAATATATTTCACAGCAACCCAATATGGTAAGTAATTGTGGTCCCTGATGTACAACCAAGAAATCTAAGGCTACCTGAGGCCCAAGGTTGCCCTATTAGTGAAAGATAAAGATTAGACCCTAGTTCTGTCTGAGTCGATACTATTATTCTGCTTAAAGGGACTTGGAAAAAAGCCATCTGTTATGAGATCAGAAGAGCTTTCTGAGTAGAACACTGACTCCAAAAGTAATATGCTGAAATTAGGCAAAGATTGGAGGGTAGGGCAAGCCAGGCTGATTGAATGGCATATGTGAAATATTGTGATAGTCTACTTTGCCTGAAGAAAGAAACACAGGTTTTCTGGGTTTCTGTTTTCATTGATAAAGTATGCTAAATTTTGGCCTTCTGAATTACAAAACACACACACACCACTATAAACAATGGCAAAATCAATTTAATATATGATATAAGTCATTCATGCAATACAAATAATCAGCATGAAAGAATTACATATAAAAATGAGATTGAGGAAGATCTAGAATTCCAGAGTCTAACAAAAGAGATATGATTGCCTATAAACAACATTTTCCATTTATAGCATATAATTAAATAACTTACGTGACAATTAAATTACATGCCAATTAAATAGAATTGCAAGCTTTAATAAAACAAGTTAAAAACAAGTGGAAGTTATTACTGAAGCACATCAGTTGCTTTTTTTTCTGCTAAGTTGAATTGACATTCTAAAAATTAATACTGACCTACATTACGCACTTTCTGTATTTAGAATATAAGTTTAAGAACAGGCTACTAAACATTTTCAAGGTAAAAATTAAATGAGGTTAAGAGGATTAGATGCTTATTTCATCCAAAAAATAATAGTAAAGGGAAATAAATGTTTTGAGGGATGGATTGGTTTTACTTTTATTTTTTGAAGAATTTCATTTTTTTTTCTGTTGACCATCCAAAGTAAGGCTTTCTTTGAAGCAAGATAACAAGAGCTAAGCTTTGATAGCACATAAGGTCAAATTTTTCATACTTGATCCAAATGTCAATTTTGTAATTTATAGTTAATGTACAAACCTGTATACATACCTCTGTGTTTTCTTCTGCGACACAATTTAAACTTCAAATTAAATATGATATACATTGTGTGTGTGTGTGTGTGTATTAGTTGAGACAGAAATTTTACAGGTAGGAAAACCTAACCCACCTTTATCCTCCTTCATTCTTCAAACATTTGAGTGCCTGCTTTTGGCTAGCACTCTGCTAGGTCTTATTCCTCACCTCAAGAAGCTTAAGTTCTAGTGCAAGAAAGTTAAAGGGAAAGATGAAAACATTCAGTCCTCCTGATCCAAAACTGCTAATCATACTAAGCTTCAGTGATTCCATCTTCTTTCCAATTGTGTTTTTTAAATTTATAGAAATTCACGCCCACAAATGGTTTGAGTGACATCTGATGAATAGCTGCTCCCACATTCTACCTACCTTCCAGAAGGAAAAATGTCTTGTTCATCTTCTAAATACATGCACACAGGAATACATGCAAATCATCATAAAATTAAATGATGAGTTTCCAATTTTGTCTGGAGAAAAGGTTATAAATGGGAAATAAATGACATGGACAGGAGCAAGGGCAGGAAGAGTCTGAGTTTGAAGGGCAAGTCAGGGGGAAGGCTGAGCAGCATATGCTACACGCAATTGGATAAACTTAAATGTAGATGAAGCAAAGTAGTGAAAATAAGGCTGGAAGTTGAAGATTGATTATAGGTTTGATCCAGGGTTAGGTTTCCTTGAGTGGCTTTTGTACGAACGTGGCTCAAGGCAGTTGAGGGTTTCTAATGACCACCCTAGGCTTGATGGAATGGGAGGTTAAGGCCAATGGACTGAGGAGAAATGAGGGGTCAAATGAATGAAGGGACTAAGTGAAGATGAAGAGCAGGAATCATTAAAAGAAGAAAAAGGATTTTAAACTACCTCTGCTCTGGAAGCTGATTTCTCCCCTCTAATCACTTTAGAAAGGAGCATTAAATTGTCCTGGTCCTCACCCTGGGGGCTGGAAGTGAGGTAAATGAGGTCACAGCCATAGTAATAACACAGATTCTATTATTTCAGTGAGTCCAGTCATGGGCTCAGGGCACCCAGCTCCCTGAAAAATCTTCCCCAAGTATTTCTGTCTAGACAGAGTCTACTTTTCAGGAACCTGAGTGCTGTTGCTTCTGTACTGCATAACCCAGTCCCCCAGTCAGCCTCTGAATACCCCTACCCTGGGGGAAAATTGGGTAGAGTGCTTGGACCACCTGGTTGCAAATTCCCTATCTTTGGTGAAATCAAAGTGTTCTGAATGTTTACTTTTAAAATGCATTTTGAGTATATTTTCATGCAGAAATGAAGGTATATTCCACAAATTAGTCCATACTGAATATTTACTCATTTATTCAAGAAATACTTGGTAAGTTCCTTCCGTGTGTGAGGTACAGAGAATTCAGGAAATGAAAGACAGAGTCCCTACACTCAAGACATTTACACTACTGTAGTTATGGAAGCAGGCAAGTAAGTAGTAGATTGCAATAGCGTAAGATGTGCTTATTTGCTTCTATGTTTGTGGGGGCTGTGTGTGTGTGTGTGTGTGAGTGTGTGTTTAGGCCTATCTTCTTCCAAAACAGAATTTAACAGTCTAGGCAGGGTGGCAACTGTTCACATTTACTCTAGGAGTACAGAAAAGGTGCCCGACTCTGACTAGATAGAGGTGGTCAGGGAAGACTTTGTCCAGGAGGTTATCATATTGCAAGGCTTGAAATTTCATGTGCTGCCTTGACCTCTTTCAGTCTCACAGGGTCCCAAAAGCTTAGCCATTGCATTCCTCTACTCTTGCCAGATATGCCTTCACCTGGCAGGAAAGCTTCCCCACCCAGCTAGTTCCTCTGTAAGTCAGACTGGCTACAACTATCCTGTCCTCAGTTTAATGAGTTTTCCCTGGAAGCCAGCCTGTGAAACTCTTCAAACAAACAAATCACACCCCAACAGGAACCACAGCATCCTCTACCCCCTTGTTACTACAAAGCCTGCCTCTCACACTCCTTCTGGTTCATTCTGCCTCTGAATACATCCCCCTTGTGACCCCAGATGGCATTCAGTGCCTCTTCCCTGGACTGTGAGTACATGTGACTAGTATCACTTTCCAATTTCATCCAACCTGTGTTGGGTGTTGCGAGTTTGGCCGTCTCACACTGTTTAGGGCAAGAGATTGATAGCTTACGGTGAATGGTGTAGAATTTGTGACCTCCAAAGAAGATTTAGCTTCCGGATTAGGGACCAGGCTTGATCACTCAAGAGCTTTTGTGTAGCAGAGTTTTACTGAAGTGAAAAAAGGGACAGAGAAAGCTTCTGACACAGACATCAGAAGGGGGATGGACAGCGCCCCTCTCGCTGGTGTTAGCAAGGGAGTGATATATGTTTTTTAGTTAGTTATTACAATAAATCAAAAGAATGTCTCAAGGTTGTAAAGATCTTACTAGACCCACTCCTGTAATTTACATTTTAAGATAACAGGATTAGCCAGAAGGTTTTCTGGAAGGAGAAACTGTCCTCAAGCAGGACACATTGTTGTTATATAATCTGGGGCTCTCAAGGAGGAGATAGGGGTCTGGAATTCTCAAAGAGGCGGAAAGGACAAATGCCTTTTTTTTCCTCTACATTCGTTAGTCTTAGTCACGTAAAATATTTTTTTATAATTACATGACAAACAACTCAGTTTAAACTCTGAGAAGGGTGTCAGAGCAGAGAGATGAGTATGGTGTATTGTCTAAAGGAACAATGTGTTGATTAAGACCCCATGTAGTGAAGGCTGAAGCTGCAAAGGCAGGGCCCTTTGTGCAAAGCTGTGGAGCTCATGGTTCTTCCTAAAATGCATTAAGCTATTTTAATCAGACATTAAACAGAGAACATTCTGGCAGTGTGTAGCCAATGGATTTAAAGTAGGACAAGAGTAACAGTCGAGCAGCCAGTGAGAACACCAGGATAGAATTCCAAGCAGGAAGTACCAAGGCTTCCAACCAAGGCATGGGCAGTGAGTCAGATTCTATAGGTACAAAGAGAATAGAATCCATTCAACTTGGTGACCAACTGGATGCAGGACTGGGGACATAGGAAAGGGAAGAAGAGAGAATGATTGCTGGACTTCGGTCAGCAGGTTCAAAATTATATTCATGCACTGAGATAGGAAATACAAGAAGAGGAACAGGTTTGTGACTGGGAAGAATTCAGTTCTTGACATACTGATTTGGAGAGGTTCACGAAACATCCAAGTGCTTTCCAGTGGGGAAGTCCATATGGGCCTTAGAGAAGGTTGGAGATAAAAGTTGGAGAGTCATTAGCTCAAAGGTGATACCAATGCCTGGGTTCAGGATAAGGGAATGCATAGAGAAAAAGGAGTGCCAGTCAAGGGCAACATATACAGGAAAGAGTCAAACACAGTGAAGCACATTCACAGTTAAGAGGTGAATGGAAGAAGCAGTGTTTGTAAGAAAACTGAGAAGGGTCCAAGGGTACCAGGAAAATGATGTTCTGGAAGACCAGATGGGAAAGAAATTGAGGTGTTTGTATTTTAAAAGAGATAATGAAGGTACAAATTGAGGGGCTAACTGATAGACCAAAGTTCATGAAGAGGCCAGAGCAATGGGATTCAGAGAAAAGACAGAAATTATTCTTAATAAGGGATGTTATCACTTCCAGTGAAGCAGGAGATAAAGACAAAACAAAAAAAGAAGTTAAGTCGCTCAGTCATGTCCAACTTTTTGCGACCCCATGGACTGTAGCCCACCAGGCTCCTCCGTCCATTCTCCAGGCAAGAATACTGGAGTGGGTTGCCATTTCCTTCTCCAGGGGATCTTCCCGGCCCAGGGATCGAACCCAGGTCTCCCGCATTGCAGGCAGACGCTTTAACCTCTGAGCCACCAGGGAAGCAGGCTGCACATAAATTTGTAAGTGTGAAGAGGGTTAGTGTTTTCTTCAATTAGAAAAAAATTTCAGATAAATTGCCTACCATTGGGTGGAATAACACTCTGGAAAACAGTATTCTTCATTTGGTTAACCAGCAGGCTGATGATAAAAAGGCAAAGACTTCCAGCATCTTAAAAGTTTTCATTTATGTGGAAATGTAGTTTGATAGACATAAAAGGAACAGAATCTGAGATGCACTTAGAAGTTAGTAATAGATCTATAAACAAGAATATGTGAAACCAGCTAATAAACTCAGAACCTACTCCAGGATGAAAGAAACTGCAAGACATGTAAAAACTCAAATTACATGGATAAACTGTGAAATAGAATTACAGTGTTAATTCCTAAGAAAATAATAGCTCACCGAATAATGCAAGGGTACAATTTTGTTAAAACACATTTGTCACACCTACTAAAACTGCTTTGATTAGAAGTGAGGCTTTCAGTTGGATTTCAAATGTGATGCTGCAATCAAAATAAACATCCAAAACAAATTGATGAACCCAAGTTCATCTTGGGTTTTATATTAACCATAAGTGAAGTCTGAGAGTTCATTACTGGGAATGTAAACACAAAGTTTCCTCAAGATCAGGTAGTTCTTATCACCAAAAGAATCTTTTTTAAAAGAAAATGGAATATTTTCAGAGGACAATGTATTATTTCAAAAAACAAGAATAAAATAAATAAATCATTATGATCCACTTAGGACAAATTTAATACAAATACACTATAATTTTCTATGGAGCATGTCATAAGGATAAATCATAAATTATCAACACAGGTAGGAACTAATTCTGAATGTGCAGACATACAGTTATAGAAGAGTCAAAATAAATATATGACTCTGAGATGTAATAAGTTGTTTATTTTGATATTAAACTCCTTAGATCTTTATTTTAGAAAATACTTCTCTTAAATAGAATTTAGCTACTGATTTGTCAGAAATAACATTTTGTTAAAAAATACTTGAAAATGTCAGAAAAATAAACGTGTTGGGGAAAAATATTTATAACCCCATCACTAAGATAAAACATTTTAAAAAATAACTACCAGATATCTCTTGCAATGGTCTTCCTGATGATTCAGCAGTAAAGAATCTGCCTGCAGTCAGGAGATGTGGGTTCGATCCCTCGGTCAGAAACATCCCCTGCAGGAAGAAATGGCAACCCATTCCAGTATTCTTGCCTGGAAAATCCTATGAACAGAGGAGCCTGGCAGTCTATGGTCCATAGGGTTGCAGAGAGTCAGACATGACTGAGCACGCACCCATCACTTGCAATGCTTTAAGTAAACACAGATAACAATATAGAAGTGGAATTATAATATGCATCTTCTCTATCCTTTAAACTTAATATTCTTAATACTATGTCTTGAACACTACTAATCCATATCTGTTATTGAAGTTCTTTTTTCACTTCTCCTAATTTGCTCTTTGTTTTATAATCCAAGCTTTTGAATAATAGTAGGAAGAAATTTTCACCTCTAAAGATTGTAAAAATAGTCTATCACATTTCTGTTTTATATAATTTCATTTATCACATTTTAAACGTTCTAACCATCTAAAAGTCTTTTGATACTATATGTGAAGTCAGATTGTAGTCGTTTTTCTCCAAATGGGTACCCAGTTCTCTAAGCAACTTTTCCCCTCTGAAAAGCTATTTTTATCACCTGTGAAAGTGAGAAACATTTCTAGACTGTTCCACTGCTCTATTGCTATTCTTGGATTAATATGTCTCTACTTTAGTAACTCTAATTTGGGGGAAAATTTCATGTCTTGTGAGACTTTTTCTAACTCTTTTGTTCTGAAGATTTCTGCTTAGTTGCCCGCTTTTTTTTTTCTTCCCATAGACACACACACACACACAAACGCACACGCAAAGAACTTCATAAACATTTTTTCAGGTTCCTCAGTTCAGTTCAGTCGCTCAGTCGTGCCCGACTCTCTGCGACCCCATGAATCACAGCACACCATGAATCATGGAGCACGCCAGGCCTCCCTGTCCATCACCAACTCCCGGAGCTCACTCAGACTCATGCCCATAGAGTCAATGATGCCATCCAGCCATCTCATCCTCTGTCGTCCCCTTCTCCTCCTGCCCCCAATCCCTCCCAGCATCAGAGTCTTTTCCAGTGAGTCAACTCTTCACATGAGCTGGCCAAAGTACTGGAGTTTCAGCTTTAGCATCATTCCTTCCAAAGAAATCCCAGGGCTGATCTCCTTCAGAATGGATTGGTTGGATCTCCTTGCAGTCCAAGGGACTCTCAAGAGTCTTCTCCAACACCACCTT
>NW_011494855.1:913223-913452 GCF_000754665.1 Bison bison bison | reverse complement strand
GCTTTTTCTATGATCCAGCGGATGTTGGCAATTTGATCTCTCGTTCCTCTGCCTTTTCTAAAACCAGCTTGAACATCAGGAAGTTCACGGTTCACATATTACTGAAGCCCGGCTTGGAGAATTTTGAGCATTACTTTACTAGCATGTGAGATAAGTGCAATTGTGCAGTAGTTTGAGCATTTTTTGGCATTGCCTTTCTTTGGGATTGGAATGAAAACTGACCTTTTCC
>NW_011494855.1:912774-913123 GCF_000754665.1 Bison bison bison | reverse complement strand
AATGATGTTCTGGAAGACCAGATGGGAAAGAAATTGAGGTGTTTGTATTTTAAAAGAGATAATGAAGGTACAAATTGAGGGGCTAACTGATAGACCAAAGTTCATGAAGAGGCCAGAGCAATGGGATTCAGAGAAAAGACAGAAATTATTCTTAATAAGGGATGTTATCACTTCCAGTGAAGCAGGAGATAAAGACAAAACAAAAAAAGAAGTTAAGTCGCTCAGTCATGTCCAACTTTTTGCGACCCCATGGACTGTAGCCCACCAGGCTCCTCCGTCCATTCTCCAGGCAAGAATACTGGAGTGGGTTGCCATTTCCTTCTCCAGGGGATCTTCCCGGCCCAGGGAT
>NW_011494855.1:912115-912674 GCF_000754665.1 Bison bison bison | reverse complement strand
GGAGCAGATGCCATGATCTTTGTTTTCTGAATGTTGAGCTTTAAGCTAACTTTTTCACTCTCCACTTTCACTTTCATCAAGAGGCTTTTGAGTTCCTCTTCACTTTCTGCCATAAGGGTGGTGTCATTTGCATATCTGAGGTTATTGATATTTCTCCCGGCAATCTTGATTCCAGCTTGTGTTTCTTCCAGTCCAGCGTTTCTCATGATGTACTCTGCATATAAGTTAAATAAGCAGGGTGACAATATACAGCCTTGACGTACTCCTTTTCCTATTTGGAACCAGCCTGTTGATCCATGTCGAGTTCTAACTGTTGCTTCCTGACCTGCATACAGATTTCTCAAGAGGCAGATCAGGTGGTCTGGTATTCCCATTCTTTCAGAATTTTCCACAGTTTATTGTGATCCACACAGTCAAAGGCTTTGGCATAGTCAATAAAGCAGAAATACATGCTTTTCTGGAACTCTCTTGCTTTTTCTATGATCCAGCGGATGTTGGCAATTTGATCTCTCGTTCCTCTGCCTTTTCTAAAACCAGCTTGAACATCAGGAAGTTCACC
>NW_011494855.1:909435-912015 GCF_000754665.1 Bison bison bison | reverse complement strand
TGGGTTGTGAAGATCTTTTTTGTACAGTTCTTCTGTGTATTCTTGCCATCTCTTCTTAATATCTTCTGCTTCTG
Organism: Bison bison bison; assembly: GCF_000754665.1. Lineage (NCBI taxonomy): Eukaryota > Metazoa > Chordata > Mammalia > Artiodactyla > Bovidae > Bison > Bison bison. Next base: position 911,941 of record NW_011494855.1, on the reverse strand, counting down.
TTAGGTCTATACCATTTCTGTCCTTCATCGAGCCCATCTTTGCACGAAATGTTCCCTTGGTATCTCTAATTTTCTTGAAGAGGTCTCTAGTCTTTCCCATTCTGTTGTTTTCCTCTATTTCTTTGCATTGATCGCTGAAGGCTTTCTTATCTCTTCTTGCTATTTTTTGAAACTCTGCATTCAGATGCTTATATCTTTCCTTTGCTCCTTTGGTTTTCGCTTCTCTTCTTTTCACAGCTATTTGTAAGGCCTCCCCAGACAGCCATTTTGCTTTTTTGCATTTCTTTTCCACGGGGATGGTCTTGATCCCTGTCTCCTGTACAATGTCAGGAACCTCATTCCATAGTTCATCAGGCACTCTATCTATCAGATTTAGGCCCTTAAATCTATTTCTCACTTCCACTGTATAATCATAAGGGATTTGATTTAGGTCATACCTGTATGGTCTAGTGGTTTTTCCCTACTTTCTTCAATTTAAGTCTGAATTTGGCAATAAGGAGTTCATGATCTGAGCCACAGTCAGCTCCTGGTCTTGTTTTTGCTGACTGTATAGAGCTTCTCCATCTTTGGCTGCAAAGAATATAATCAATCTGATTTCAGTTCCTAAAAAGTCCTATTGAGATTTTAGTATGAATTACTTTGTAGAGTATGAGGGGAAGGAAAATCTTTACATAAATCTGACCTAGAAATCTTTGAGTGTTCTTCTATGTTTCCCAGGAAAGTTTTATAGTTGTTTTTTAAGATCCTATATGCTTCTTTTAGATTTGGTTAGTTATATTTCACTGTCTTTGAATTAGTAATGGTTGTACTGCCATTGTGAATAAAGTCTTTTCCCATTATATTTTCTAACTGATCAACTGACTTTTATTAATTTATAGATATTAATTTTGTATATTTCTTATGCAATTAACTACTTTCTGAACTCATTAATAGTTTTTCTGTTTGTTCTCTTGCATTGTCCAGGTTTTAAATAACAGAACTGTAAATAGTGATTCTTCTGCACACTCTCTTCAAGTATCTGATTACATAAAATTTTAAAAATTTAAATGATATGCTTATTACTCATACTTTCCATTGATTTTGCATGGAGAAAATATATACTATCAGTGAATAAACTTAGCTCTTTTGGTTGGCTCAGTAAAGATTTCCTTAATTACTATTTTTTCCCCCTGGGTTCTTTGGAGGGAGCACACTTGTAATTCAAAGGATGCATTTAGGACTTCCCTAGTGGTACAGTGGATAAGAATCTACCTGCCAACGCAGAAGGCATGGGTTTGATCCTAGTTTGGAAAGATTCCCCATGCCACGGAGCAACTAAGCCCATACACCACAAGTTGCGGGGCCCATGCACTGCAACTGCTAAAGCCTGTGCATCTAGAACCTGTGCTCCACAATAAGAGAAGCCACCACTAGGAGAAGCCTGTGCACCGCTACTAGAGAAAGCCCACGCAAGGCAACAAGACTTGGCGCAGCCAAAAACATAGGTTGGAATTGTATTTGGTTTTTTTTTGGCTCTTAGTTGTTTTCTCATCGCTTTTCTTTACATTTTTGAAGAGGGATAAAATTTACTCATATGACCAATGAAGTTTACTGTACTCAGTAATGCTGACTCGTACCTCCTACGGGAATTTGTATTTAGGTTTCCTTTTATTTTTTGGCGTCTTTCAGGATGCTCCATCTTCATTCCTCTCTTTTCTCAACTTATTTTTTATGGTTAATAAAAATGAAAGGATGATTATTTTAGACATTTTCTGCAGGACTGAAAAAAGTCAGTTTTCATTACAATCCCAAAGAAAGGCAATGTCAAAGAATGCTCAAACCACTGCACAATTGCACTCATCTCACACACTAGTAAAGTAATGCTCAAAAGTCTCCAAGCTAGGCTTCAGCAGTACGTGAATTGTGAACTTTCAGATGTTCAAGCTGGTTTTAGAAAAGGCAGAGGAACCAGAGATCAAATTGCCAACATCCGCTGGATCATGGAAAAAGCAAGAGAGTTCCAGAAAAACCTCTATTTCTGCTTTATTAACTATGCCAAAACCTTTGACTGTGTCGATCACAATAAACAGTGGAAAATTCTGAAGGAGATGGGAATACAAGACCACCTGACCTGCCTCTTGAAAAACCTGTATGCAGGTCAGGAAGCAACAGTTAGAACTGGACATGGAACAACAGACTGGTTCCAAATAGGAAAAGGAGTATGTCAAGGCTGTATATTGTCACCCTGCTTATTTAACTTATATGCAGAGTACATCATGAGAAACGCTGGACTGGAAGAAACACAAGCTGGAATCAAGACTGCTGGGAGAATTATCAATAACCTCAGATATGCAGATAACTCCACCCTTATGGCAGCAAGTGAAGAAGAACTGAAGAGCCTCTTGATGAAAGTGAAAGAGGAGAGTGAAAAAGTTGGCTTAAAGCTCAACATTCAGAAAACTAAGATCATGCATCCAGTCCCATCACTTCATGGCAAATAGATGGAGAAACAGTAGAAACAGTGGCT
>NW_011494855.1:890056-909335 GCF_000754665.1 Bison bison bison | reverse complement strand
TATTTGTTTGGGTTCTGAAATCACTGCCAATGGTGATTGCAGCCATGAAATTAAAAGATGCTTATTCCTTGGAAGGAAAGTTATGACCAACCTAGACAGCATATTCAGAAGCAGAGACATTACTTTGTCCACAAAGGTCTGTCTAGTCAAGGCTATGGTTTTGCTAGTAGTCATCTATGGATGTCAGTTGGACTATAAAGGCTGAGTGCCGAAGAATTGATGCTTTTGAACTGTGGTGTTGGAGAAGACTCTTGAGAGTCCCTTGGACTGCAAGGAGATCCAACCAGTCCATCCTAAAGGCGATCAGTCCTGGGTGTTCATTGGAAGGACTAATGTTGAAGATGAAACTCCAATACTTTGGCCACCCGATGCGAAGAGCTGACTCATATGAAAAGACCCTGATGCTGGGATATATTGAGGGCAGGGAAGAAGGGGATGACAGAGGATGAGATGGTTAGATGGCAACACCGACTCAATGGACATGGGTTTGGGTGGACTCCAGGAGTTGGTGATAGACAGGGAGGCCTGGTGTGCTACGGTTCATGGGTTGCAAAGAGTTGGACACGACTGAGCAACTGAACTGAACTGAACTGAACCACAGGACAGAGTGCTAATAAGTACTTTGTAGATATTATCTTCGGAGAAGGCAATGGCATCCCACTCCAGTACTCTCACCTGGAAAATCCGATGGACGGAGGAACCTGGTAGGCTGCAGTCCACGGGGTCTCTAAGAGTCGAACACGACTGAGCGACTTCACTTTGACTTTTCACTTTCATGCATTGGAGAAGGAAATGGCAACCCATTCCAGTATTCTTGCCTGGAGAATCCCAGGGACGGGGGAGCCTGGTGGGCTGCCATCTATGGGGTCGCACAGAGTCGGACACAACTGAAGCAACTTAGCAGCAGACATTATCTTGTTTAATTTGTACAAACTCTCTGAGGTAGATGTTACTACCATATTACATGTAAGGAAAACGAGACTTCAGATCACTTGGTAACTTGCCCAGGACTCTACAACTAGTCAATAGTAGAGCCAGGATTTAAAGCCAGGTCTTCTGCCTCCATAACCCATGCTCTTAACCCTACCAGAGGGCTTCATGTACCTTGGCTCTCCTCCCTGCTCATGAGGGAGCTGTTCTTCTCAGATCTATACCTGGAGTGAGGTGGCCTCTTAACTACTTGCTCAAGTAAGACATGAATGTCTTCTGCTCTGTCACCTACAAACTGGCACTTGCCATCTACCTCTACAAGGATCAAATTATGAGCTGCTGCAGCTGCTGTCTTTCAACACCCCCTGGGGTGAAAGTTCACGTGAAGATCAGCAATGAGGAACTTTGTACTCTTGGAAAACCTGGCAGAACAGGTTTCAGATAATTAGATATTTTCAGAAGATTTTATGAGCCCAATTCTTGCATCTCTTTGTATCTAGAAAAGCATTAAAGTCCTTCATGGTGACGTCTGCTCATCGTGATTAGCAGTGACCTTCACAAGACTAGCAGCAATATGCTGCGAAACCTATGTGCTTGATTGCATGTAATTCCCCTTCACCAAAATCACATATATACTCACCATCTCCTCTACCTCTTTGGAGCAGTTTCTCAGAGCTATTTGAGACACTGTCTCCTGGGCTATAGTCCTCATTCTGCCCCTAAAACTTAACTTTAACTCTCATGTTTTATTTGTGCCTTTTTCCTCCAATTGACAGCTCTTAGTCTGGCTTTTCTAAAGTCAAAGACAAATGTCTGTTACGTGACTGCTGTGTAGTCTCCAGCATTTGCTACAATCTGAGTCTGCCACTCTCCACCCATTTACAAGGCTTTCTCTGGAGTGACTGTATATCCAAGAGTACGAAGTCGCCCTTCCCTTGAACCTGAAGTTGTACCAAAAATTTAATCCTGTAGTCTATAAAAAGGAGATGAGGAATGCTGAGGCCTGGGCATATGTCTCTAGCTGGCTCAGATACTTTCTGTGTAATAAGGTTTGATACTCTAGGTGGCCTGCATTAGAGGTAGTGACTGAGTGGAGGCTTTTTCTTTTTACCTACTCTGCAGGTAATTTGGGTCAATATGTCAAATGACTGACACTGGAGTTAGTATATATTCCCAATGGACTTTGGCACAGGGTTTCCTCTTTAGTTATTAGTACTGTTGTCTCTTTGTGGATACCTTTACATGAAGCTGGGAAAAGATAAAATCAAGACTGCTAATCGGTGGCCACATTTACTTGCGTGCATTTGTGCTCAGTCACTCAGTCATGCCCAACTCTTCTGTGACCTCACAGACTGTAGCCTGCCAAGCCCCTCTGTCCACGGAATTTTCCAGGCAAGGATACTGGAGTGGGTTGCCATTCCTTTCTCAAGGGGGTCTTCCCAACCCAAGGGCTGGACCCATGTCTCCTGCACGGGCAGGTGCATTGTTTCCTATTGAGCCACCTGGAAAGCCGATCGCCACATTTAACACACGTTTAATGAGCATCTGTATCAGGCAATCAGTTGGGATCAGTGTTAGACTCCCTCTTAAAGAACATACATGGACTGTCCCCATCAACACCTATCGATCATTGACACGGTCCAAAGTGGATTTAGATTTCTTTCTATGATACATTTCCTAGACTCCTTCCTTGGCTGGAGGAAGCTCCCATAATACAAGCTATTTCTAAGCCCCATGGATTAGCAAAATTGTCCTCTGACAGTTTTAAATGACATTTAAAAAAAAATCACTGGACCAAAGGAAAAGGTAGCATTGGAAAAAGAACTAAGGATTGAGCTGAGCTGTTTTCCTGTATGTGAGACATGGTTGAAGAGGCTGAAAGAGCCAGGTCAAAGTGACCTGCTGTTCTTGAGTTATCTTGTGCAGAAAAAAAGCTTTTACGCTGTGAATTGTGGAGGCCCCTTGGCACACATAGGATTTCTTGCCTCTGTAAAGCTGAGCTAAGGACATTATAAAATGCTACCTGATTTTTCTTCCCTTTTCTGAAGCATACAAGTTATTTTGTACTTCTCTGGCCAAAGCTACTTTGGATAGCAGGAGCGAACAAATGCATTGAAATATTAAGTGTGTAGCTGGCAACCTCAAGCTACCCTAGATGTCCCTCATTTTTGTCCCTAGGTCACCTTTTGTGATGGTCAGTTTTCTGTCAATGTGTCATGTTTCAAGTAGATTGTTTTACGTAGATTGCCCTCCATGATGCAGGTAGGCCTCATGCACTCAGTTGAAAGCCATAGGAACAAAAATTGAGGTTTCCCAGAGAAATAATTCTGCCTTAGTACTGCAATACAGAAACTCATCAGGCCCCATAATTGTATGAGAAAATTCCTTAAAATAAATCTATCTATCTATCTATCTATCTATATATATACACACACACATTTTACCCATGTGTTTTACTCAGCTCTCATCTCTACTCCATTCTAAGCTCAAGAATGTGGACTATGTCTTATATACCTTTGTATCCTCAAATCCCAGCACAGTGCCTTCTAAACTCAATGTATTCAATATTTTGAAATAATAGAATAATCCCTTCATAAAGGACTTGAATCAGAAGGTAAGTGACAACTGAGGCAAAGATGATTAACAGGGTCAGAACTAACAATCTTGGGCAAAATGAGGCCGGAAACCAGGCAGCCCAACACATGTTGTAGCCAGGGTTACAAGCCAGGAATGCCAAAGGCCTGGAAATTAAATGAGTTTAATTTCAGCCCACCAACATAATGTCAGCTCAGGTTTATCCTACTAATCATGTGACCACTGGCATGACAGTTCACCTTCTTAGGCTCAGGGTGGCTGATCTGTTTGATCTTTTAACCACATATTATATGATTCTAAGCAAATACTATTCTAAGGTCAAAGCAAATGGACAGAAATTCAGATGGTTAAAACATGAAATAATGCTTGTTGATTCTACAAGTTATTCTCTACTTTGTATCAGGGACAGCACTGGTGACTGGGGTAGTAGCCCTGGGACTACAAGCAGCAATAGTGCTGTGAAAACAGTTTGCTGAAAACTCAGACAAGGACAGAATGACAAGGAGATGTGTACAGGAAATATGTCCAAAGCTGCTGCTGAGTCGCTTCCGTCGTGTCCGACTCTGCGTGACCCCATAGACGGCAGCCCAGCAGGCTCCCCCGTCCCTGGGATTCTCCAGGCAAGAGCACTGGAGTGGTTGCCATTTCCTTCTCCAATGCATGAAAGTGAAAAGTGAAAGTGAAGTCGCTCAGTCATGTCCGACTCTTGGCGACCCCATGGACTGCAGCCCACCAGGCTCCTCCGTCCACGGGATTTTCCAGGCAAGAGTACTGGAGTGGGGTGCCACTGCCTTCTCTGATGCTATATAATCACAAATATAGTAGTTAATGCATAAAATTTGGCTAGTTTTTTCTTTTAAATAAACTGAACTGTATTAATGAATTGTGCAGTGTTAAGTTAGCAGTATGCTTTAGCTTATTCAATAGATGAGGCAAATGTGAAAACAGATTAAGCTGACTTTTACAAAATAATTATTCCTTTATCTTTTTGAATGGGAAGAAATCTTCCATTTTGAAATGTATATAAAATGCTAGTCTCTAGATTCATAACATTGCTTTTTAAACAACTTTTTAAAATGTTATTTTACTCTACAAGACTAACCTGTAAAAGAAATAACAAATAAACTTGGAAAACACAAATAGTAAAAACACTTCCACATGGCATATGAGCCAGAAGCCAATGACGGCCCTGAATTATAAAAGTTAGCAGTGCTTTCTGTTCACTATGAAAGCAGGATTCCCTGTTCAAACTAGCAGTTGTTATTCAACAGAACAAATCAGGTCAAGAGAATCAACCATACAACAACAGACAGGAGGCTGTGTTCACATGAAGAAAAACAAGAACAAAAATAACAATCAAACCTCATTTCCTGAGACATAATATTAATGGCTTCCCTAGTGGCTCAGTTGGTAAAGAATCCACCAGCAATGCAGAATGCAGGAGACCTGGGTTCGATTCCTGGTCAGGATGATCCCCTGAAGAAGTAAATGGCAACCCACTCCAATAATAATGCCTAGGAAATCCCATGGAGAGGATCCTGGTGGGCTAAGTCCATGGGTTTGCAAAGAGCTGGACATGACCGAGCGACTAACATATACATTATTGATGGCAAGATTTCCAGGTAATTATCCTTTTATTTAGTTTAGATAAAGACTTCCAACACAGAACACTGTTAGGAAGTAACCTTAGTTTGGTGCTATGTAAAACTGATATAAGGCAAATACTACACGTAAAATAAACTAGAAAACCACCATTTTTAATTGCTTCTAGAATTTATTGCAATTACCATGTTATAATAACAAAAGCAGATCATTCTTAATGCATCTAATTTGATTATTAATTTAAATAACAATATATGATCCCAATCACACAAAGAGATAATTCTAAATTTACTTTGAAGTTGAATCAATCAATACATATCTATTTGGAACCTATGCACCCAGTATCATTATAGCAGAAAGCAAGCTGCTGTTCTCACAGAATGTGTGGCTCATTAACCTAGTGAATATCATAAAATATTGGGAATATTGGGAAAATAACAAATTTCTCTGGACACTTTTTATCTTGCCTTTCTGAGAGACTTGTAGATCTAGATGAGTTAGTTTGGGAAAGGGGTCTCATTTACTCCAGAGAATCATCAGAGTCCAATATAGCTCTGGGCTAATCAGAGATTAAAGAACCTTTATAAGGAGAAATAGGCTTGGAAATGGAGAAGGCAATGGCACCCCACTCCAGTACTCTTGCCTGGAAAATCCCATGGATGGAGGAGCCTGGTAGGCTGTAGCCCATGGAGTCGCTAAGAGATGGACACGGCTGAGCGACTTCCCTTTCACTTTTCACTTTCATGCATTGGAGAAGGAAATGGCAACCCACTCCAGTGTTCTTGCCTGGAGAATCCCAGGGACAGTGGAGCCTGGTGGGCTTCCGTCTGTGGGGTCGCACAGAGTCAGACACGACTGAAGCGACTTAGCAGCAGCAGCAGGCTTGGAAATCAAGCAGTCCTATTTTGAATTAGTATGTTTTAGTCAAAGGTATGGGATTAATGATTAGTATCGGTTAGGAATTTCTGTAATGTCCTCCAATGCCAAGTGACCACTAACATCCTATTTCCTATTACAATGATTCCTTGATGAGAAGTAGAAGGCATAAAGAAAGTTGCCAGCTATAAAATAAACAGTACTCCAATGCTTATGATCACTAAAGACAAACCTTTTTTTTAAATGTTAAGGAACTCACTGAATCAAATGAATGCTAAGTAGAGCAAACACAGTGTACATAAAACTAAGATATGAAACCTCTAATTACACAGGAAATCAATGGAAGGACTGATCAGTTTAAGAGAAGAATCATTTTTCCAGTAGCCCCACTGCTATGAATGATATTTTCATGAGCTTGGGTAGCCTTCTCCAGTAAATACTGGGGACCGATTACTGGTCTCAACCAACCAATTTCCATTCCGGCTTGAAGGGCTGCTGCAAACTGCTGAAATTCCTCCTGAGGGAAAGAAAACATCTTTTTCAGTAGAGGAACACAGGACAATTTTCAGAAGCATTAACATTTTTCAGAGTCTAAGAAAGCAGTAAGAGTTTTCTCGTAAATGTGTGGCTTTTGTCAACTTGTCCAGAACTACAAAAAAGTAGTTTCCTATAGGTTAACCAACACTGCAATTTGTCTGTGGCGGTCTCAGTTTACAAAATACTTATTGTTGTGGAGTAATTAGTAATTACCAACAGTATCTCCTCTCTCCTTCATAAGTGCCCTGGCTTGGAAAATAAATTATATTGTAACCCTAGTTACCTTCCAGGGATTAATCCTTAACCCACTTAGATAACTAACCTTAACATCGACTTAAATTTTCAGTCTGCCTGACTAGGCAAATTACAGCAATGTATCAGAATCACTTTTCTACCTTGGTGGATGAAAACAGAGTAACTCCTTTTATGCTAGATTCCTTTGTCATGGTGTCCCGTGGGTTTATTTCAATAGTGCCTCTGCTGCCAACAACCTAGTATGAAAAACAACATGCCTACAGTTAAAGATTACTGCAAAATAGTGTTAAATTATGAAAAAACTGCAAAGTGATAAAAAAAATGAAATACTTACTATTACTCGTCCTCCGTGTGACAAAAGATTCAAATCATTACTAAGATTTACGTTAGCTAACATTTCAATAATCACATCAACTCCTTTTTCACCAACAGATTTCTATATAATATAAAAGAATGCACAGTAGATTAGGAAAAAAAAAGATTATCATAGTGCCATATATTACAGAAATATATTTCAAATGACACAAAATGCTATATTTTAAAGAGTAATAATGCCAATTCTAAGATAATTTAATTATACAGTGATGCTGTAATTCCAAGGTACCAGCCACATCTAAAATGACAGATTTGTATTAAATAAATTGCTATAATGAAATAAAATTTGTCCAAAATTTTCATGTGTTTAGACTCAACTTGACTATAAAGTACTTCTTCCTTAGGTGAAAATTTTCTGTCTTCAAAATATATTTTAATAGAGGAAGAAGCAACAAATCAAAAATCAAAAACTGCATTGGTGCTCCCATTTTTATTAAAAAACAGACAACAAAAGAAAAAAAATACTGACTTTTTGGTATTGCAGTATTCTGTGTGTGTGTGCATTTAGTTGTGTTCTCAGTAGTCTACAATCAGCTTGGCACACTACTCCTTTTCTTTTGGGCTTTCTGATGTCAATTCCCAACATCTAAAACCGGCTCTTAAATAAGCTAAGCTATACATTTTCATTTTAAGAAAACAATGAACACCTATGCCCAGCACTGTGTGAGGTATTATGAATGTCAAGATGGACATAGAGAACCCAAAATAAAGAGGAAAATGGAAAACACTACAATTAAAGGTGTGATGTGATGGGCTAAGTACTGCATTGAAAGTGAAAGTGAAAGTGAAGTCGTGTTTGACTCTTTGCGACCCCATGGACTGTAGCCTACCAGGTTCCTCCGTCCATGGGATTTTCCAGGCAAGAGTACTGGAGTGGGGTGCCATTGCCTTCTCCAGGAGATCTTCCCAACCCAGGGGTCCAACCCGAGTCTCCTGCACTGCAGAGACGCTTTACCACCTGAGCCACCAGGGAAACAAACCATAGGTTTTAGAGGGAAAGTTACAATTCTGATCACCTGTAAAGGTCAAAGGTAATTCCACAGGGATGACAACCTGGCCCTGAGGGATAAGTAGGAGTTCTTAAGTAGAACAGAAGGAATAAGGGGCAAGGAGAAGCTAGACAGGAGGCAGTCAGTCTGGACCAAAGAAACAGAAGAGCAAAGATGTAGGGATGGAGAGTAAAAGCTGGAACTGGAAAGTGGCCCAGCAGAGCTGGAGTATGCATTTGTGAAGGAGATGGGGGCGGGGGTGGGAGCGGAGAGGTAGGAGATAAGAGACTACACATTGGTTCAGACCACGAAAATACATCAAATGCCACATTAAAAGATTTGGACTTTGTGGACACAGATGTTCATTAGTTAATTCTTGTGCCAGGCACTGTTTTAGGCACTGGAAGTACAGCAAGGAACAAGAAAACAGAAATTCCTATTCTTGTGGAGCTCTCGTTTATTTCTGAGGATGTTTTTGTTTTTCTTTCTTTGAAACAGAGAACCAAATAACTCTGGAGACAGTAGAGGAGACAGAAGGGGGCATTAGCTCAGCTGTGAGTAAGAGTCAAGACTGGAACAGATGAGGACTAAATGAAGTTACAACAGTGAAGGGGAAAGAAACAGAGACATATATGAAAGGCATGTCAGAGACGAAGCTGATAGATACGGTGACCAATTTGATGTGCAGGAAGGAGAAAGGTGATTAAACAACAGGAACAGGAAATGAAATGTGGGTGTCTATCCTGAGGGACCAGATGAATGGCCATGTCAAGCAGGCTGATGGTGTGAAGGAATGAAACAGGCCAGAGACAGTGCTGGAAACCAGCAGCCTAAGGACGTGTATGAGATGGATCAGGATGAAGGTGCAGCACCAGAGAAAGTGAGAGACCAAGAGGAAAGACCTATGGAAGACCAAGTGAAATGAAGAGGAGGGAGACTAAAAGTGAAGTTAGAGAAGTGAGAAGAGAGCCAGCTTCCAGGAGGTGTGGTCAGGGTCAAGTTCAATGAGAACTGAGCCAAGAGCAGCTGACTGGTGAGGGGATTATCAGTGCCCCTGACACGCCCCGTAAGTAGCTGGTGTGTGCATGCGGGCTAAGTCACTTCAGTAGTGTTCGACTCTTTGCGACCCCATGGATTGTAGCCCACCAGGCTCCTCCATCCATGGGATTCTCCAGGCAAGAATATTGGGATGGGTTGCACTTCTTGAGGGTATCTTCCCGACCCAGGGATCGAACTTGCATCTCTTACATCTCCTACACTGTCAGGAATGTTCTTTACCACTAGGGCCACCTGGAAAGCCCTGGGGTGGAAGCAAAATTGCAGTGGGAGGTAAGGAAGTAAGAGCAGTTTAAGTACTCCCTACTTTTTCAAGAAATGTGTGGTAAAGGTGGGAAGGGGAGGAGAAAAGGTTAAGAGAATGTTTTTGGAGAAAGAGAGACTTAAGCAGAAGGAAACAGTATAAGAGATAGAAGCTATAAGGTCTTGTGGTCTTAGAATTATATTGCAAAACAAAAACCTATTCTTAAAATAACTGGCCAATCTTCATCTTTGATAATGATATCAGGAGTGCATGCTCAACCAATTTTGTATTCCTCAACATATACAAAGGACAGCCTTTATTCAGTTTTTTGGCAAGATGATTTAGAGGTAATAAACAAACTCACACTCATTTTTCCCTCAGTTTGTAATGACCTTGTTTACACTGTCATCAGTACCTGGGATATCCTAATTCTTTCTCAACATGAGCAAGTAGTTTGAGGTCAGCAAAGTAATCAGTGTTTAGTAAATTGTTACTATGGCAAAGATGGAGAACTCCAGAACCTGCTTGAATTCCACTGCAACAATGGAATAGATGTAACAGCAACTAAATTCTGCCTCACTATTTTTGATGAGGTAGTGGTTTCTCCTCCAAAAACATCCAATAAACAAAGAAACTTAATTCCCTAGGCCAGACAGATCCAGTTTGTAATCCATGGATAATTCAACTTTCTATGGAAAATTTACACCAATAGAAGTTATATTAAGAATACCTTTTTGATGCCAGAGGTGGGGCAAGGGGTGCGGGATGGATGAAATGGATAAAGGTGGGATCAAAAGGCACAAATTTCCAGTTGTAAAATAAATAAATCATGAGGATGTAATGGACAGTGACTACAGTTAGGAATACTGTTATTACATGTTTGAAAGTTGCTAAGAGAATAGATCTTAAAAGTTCTCATCACAAGAAACAAAATTTTATAACTATGTATGGGGACAGATGTTAACTAAATTTACTGTGGTGATCATTTCACAATATATAAAAATACATGTTTAAAAAAATGCCTTACAGCTGCAAATACAAAGCTGTGGCTTTACTTAAAATGTGATTTGCATTAAAGAGTACTGATTTTTATAACTATAAGCCTCTAGAGAGGCTATATTTTATTTAGTAAAAATAAACAAGACAGAAATGATAGTGAAGGTTCGAAAAGTAGACATCTCTACTTTTTTAAATTAATTAAAGCTTTAAAACACATAGGCAAAACAAACAACTTTAAGAGAGTAGTTGATAAAAAAAAATTACAAAAGAACATGAAACAAAATGTTAGTTTTATAAAATTATAGAACAATTTTACCTTAATTTTATCAATATAGTTAGCTTCTTTGTGATTAAACACTTTGTGGGCTCCATTTTCCAAAACAATCTTTTGTCCTTCCTCAGTACTAGCTGTGCCCAAAACCTTTAAGCCGTAAGCTCTTGCAATTTGGCATGCTGCTATTCCAACCTTAAAAAACAAAATACAGCCCAGGAGTTTTAGGAACTTTGCATCTCTGCAAACATTTATGAAATACATACAATTAAAATAAGGTTCTTCTAGGTTCTAGAGTATTGCTAATAAATGTTAAGGGTCTAAACAAAGAAATAAGAAACACTGCGCAAAACACTTAGCATCTGCTTTGTGCAGAAGATATAGGGTTTAAAGATGGTCAAAATATGCTCAGTGACTTCATACTTTAACAGTACACATAAAATACTACATAACAACAGTGAGTCATCTATCACTTACGTAGAAGAGATAGGTATGTACATGGGCAAATCTATATTCATGAATACGATAAATATTTATTATTTACTACGTGCAAGACATATGATAGACGGAGTGCCTGAAAAACTATGGATGGAGGTTCGTGACATTTTACAGGAGGCAGCGATCAAGATCATCCCCAAGAAAAAGAAATTCAAAAATGCAAAATGGTTGTCTGAGGAGGTCTTACAAATAATTGTGAAAAGAAGAGAAGTGAAAGGCAAAGGAGAAAAGGAAAGATATACCTTTTTGAAGGCAGAGTTCCAAAGAATAGCAAGCAGAGATAAGAAAGTCTTCCTCAGAGATCAATGCAAAGAAATAGAGGAAAACAACAGAATGGGAAAGACTAGAGATCTCTTCAAGAAAATTAATGATACCAAGGGAATATTTCATGCAAAGATGGGCACAATAAACAACAGAAATGGTATGGACCTAACAGAAGCAGAAGATATTAAGAGGTGATAAGAATACACAGAAGAACCATACAAAAAGGATCTTCATGATCCAGATAACCATGATGGCGTGATCACTCACCTACAGCCAGACATCCTGGAATGTGAAGTCAAGTGGGCCTTAGAAAGCATCACTACAAATGGATCATCACTACAGATGGAATTCCAGTTGAGCTATTTCAAATCCTAAAAGATGATGCTGTGAAAGTGCTGCACTCAATATGCCAGCAAATTTGGAAAACTCAGCAGTGGCCACAGGACTGGAAAAGGTCAGTTTTCAATCCAATCCTTAAGAAAGGCAATGCCAAAGAATGTTCAAACTACTGCACAACTGCACTCATCTCACATGCTAGCAAAGTAATGCTCAAAATTCTCCAAGCCAGGCTTCAACAACCAAGAACTTCCATATGTTCAAGCTGGATTTAGAAGGCAGAGGAACCAGAGATCAAATTGCCAACATCTGTTGGATCATCAAAAAAGCAAGAGAATACCAGAAAAATATCTGCTTTATTGATTACACCAAAGCCTTTATTGTGTAGATCACAACAAACTGTGGAAAATTCTTAAAGAGATGGGAATACCAGACCACCTGACCTGCCTCTTGAGAAATCTGTATGCAGGTCAAGAAGCAACAGTTAGAATTGGACACGGAACAACAGACCAGTTCCAAATAGGGAAAGGAGTATGTCAAGGCTGTATATTGTCACCCTGCTTATTTAACTTATCTGCAGAGTACATCATGTGAAATGCCAGGCTGGATGAAGCACAAATTGGAATCAAGATTGCCAGAAGAAATATCAATAACCTCAGATATGCAGATGATACCACCCTTATGGCAGAAAGCAAAGAAACTACAGGGCCTCTTGATGAAAGTGAAAGAGGAGGGTGAAAAAGTTGGCTCAAAACTCAACATTCAGAAAACTAAGTTCACGGCATCTGGTCCCATCACTTCATGGCAAATAGATGAGGAAACAATGCAAACAGTTACAGACTTTATCTTTTTGGGCTCTAAAATTACTGCAGATGGTGACTGAAGCCATGAAATTAAAAGATACTTGCTCCTTTAAGAAAACCTATGACCAACCTAGACAGCATATTAAAAAGCAGAGACATTACTTTGCCAACAAAGGTCCATCTAGTCAAAGCTATGGTTTCTCAGTAGTCATGTATGAATGCGAGAGTTGGACCATAAAGAAAGCTGAGCACCGATGAATGATGCTTTTGAACTGTGGTGTTGGAGAAAACTCTTGAGAGTCCCTTGGACTGCAAGAAGATCAAAGTATTCAATCCTAAAGGAAATCAGTCCTGAATATTCATTGGAAGGACTGATGCTGAAACTGAAGCTCCAATACTTTGGCCACCTGATGTGAAGAACTGACTCATTAGAAAAGACCCTGATGCTGGGAAAGATTGAAGGCAGGAGGAAAAGGGAATGAGAGAGGATGAGGTTGTTGGATGGCACCACAGACTCAATGGACATGAGTTTGGGTAAACTCTGGAGTTGGTGATTGACAGGGAAGCCTGGCATGCTGCAGTCCATGGGGTCGCAGAGTCGGATGCAAGTGAATTGACTGAACTGACATGCAAGATGTGGTTCTTCACACATGAACGTATGTTCTTAGGAAGGGGGAGATAATAAACATGTGAAGAAATAAACAAATAAAGTAAATTCAGAGAATGAAAAATACTTGAAAAAAATGGCATATTGGGTTATAAAGAGATAGAGAACCAGGCCAATTAGGTCATCAGGAAAGGCATTCTGAAGAGACCTGAATGGAGAGAGGGACAAGCACCGTCTGGGACAGGTCTGGGACGCCTGCTGGAGGATGCTATAGGCTGAATGGTCACGGCTATCCTGCTGAAGTGCGAATGAGCTTGGGGCATTCAAACATCAGAAAGAGGGTCAAGAGGCTTAAGGGCGGGACATGTGGAAGGGAGCAAAAGATGAGGCCAGAGAGGTACAGAAAGGCCAAGGCACACAAGGCCTTGAAGGTAAAGACTTTGGATTATATTTAAGAGCCATGCAGAACTACTGGAGAGTTTAAGCAGGAGAGGGATATGATCTGAATTGGGCTTTTAATAGAACATTCTAATTATATGGGTGGCAAAAAGAAGGTAGGAGGACATGGGAGCAAGAAGATAAGGACTTCATCAAAGACTGGAGGTGGGAGGTGAGGAATAGAGAAAAATCAAGAATGTCTCCTCGGTCTCAGGCCAGAATAACTGGGTAGATTGACTTGGATGAGGAAGATGAGAGAGGATCAAGTTTGTGACAGCATCAAGAATTCACTTTGAACACACTGGATTCACCCAACTGAAGATGCTCAGTCATTAGCTGAATATGATAATGGACTTGAAAAGAGTTCAGAATTGGACACATACATTTGAGAATCGTCAGTTTATAGATAGTACTTAAAGCCACAGGATTGCATGAGATCACTAGAGCACTAGATAAATGTGCTGAGCATAAAGGAGAAATACAACTATTTTAGGAATATAGATAAAAGCAATCATTTAAATTATAATACTAGGAAACATGTTTGACCCCATGCCAAATGAATGGTACAGATAAGGGTCAGCCCATACATTTAGAATCAGCTTTCTCATGCTTGGCGCTATTGGGCCAAGTAATTCTTTGCTGTGGGGACTATGCTGTGCAGTGAAGGGTGCTTAGAAGGAGCATGCCTAGTTTCTGTCCACTGGATGCCAGACCCTTTCATCCAGTTGTGACAACCAAAAATGTCCCCAGACGCCACCAAATGTCCCCAAGTGGGAGAAGAGATGGTATGAAATTATCCCTTATTGAAAACCACTGATTTAAAGGAAGATACAGTCATTATGGACTGGGCAAGATAGGAAGAGAATTGAGATGAAAAAGATGATGGAAACTAATTAAAATTGTAACAGAATCACAAACTCCCAAGCCTGAAATAAGACCTTAAAGACTGTATGGCATATGGGAGTGAGGAGCCTGAACCCCGCTGGGTTATGATGAGGATTTGTTTGATTTAACCAAAACAAACACAGGGAACTCACTCTGAGTGTGAGAGACATTCAGTTCCACGAAATACCAATACACCATGGGGTTAGCATGGTTGATTTTTGCTACTTTAATTTTTCAATTAAAAAAAAGGGGGGCCTCTAATAAAACCACAATTTAACCTAAGAGATAATGTAATTATCTCCTTATGATCTAACTACTTCAAAGGGGCACTCAAGAGCTATTTTAAAGAGTTGCTTATTCTATTCTTGTCAACAATTATACTAACAATATTTCTTCAATAGATTATATACTATTATGTGTCAACTATTTTTTCTTCTATTTATTTTGCTGACAATAAAACAGAGCACTCCCCACGAACATATCAGGATGTTGGCTGTGTTCACAAATTCTACACAGTTTTAAATACACAACATAATCCCAAAGGAATGTGATTTAAATGAGGACAGAAAGTACAAACAGAAGCAAGACAAAACTCAGCACTGTTTCCCCCTGATGGGCAGAGAGGATCAGAAGCGCTTCACACACCAGGTCGCCAGCCTATCCCTGCCAGCCAAGGATTTAACAAACTCAGCCAGCATGGAGAACAGTCTGGATTTGGCTTTAAAAAAAAAAATCATGATGAAGCGACCTGGCTTTTTACAAGAGGGTAAAGGGAATAAAAAGAGATTTTCTATAAACTCGTCTCTCCCCTTCCTACTGAAATCTCTCTTTTTGACACAGATCACAAGGTTAGCTCTGTGAAAGCCAAGGCAATTTAAATAAATGCATGTTGGACAGATTCTGTCCTTATTTAGCATTAAATTTATTTATTTAGGGCTAAATTTAATTTAACCCCCAAACTGCCTCTTCAGTGAGGCTAAACAATGGGAGTTTTTGACAAGGGTATGTGTCATATTTTCTCAAGCCCCAGAAAGACAATCTTGGTGTTTTTTTAAGTAAACAGTCTATCTGTGAAATCCTTGAGTTGATCTATTGGAAGTACATAGGAAGCTGGGCTTGAAACCTCATGATACATCCACGGAAAGTAACAATTATACAGAGGTTTGAATTCTCTGTACTACCTGTCCACTTTTAGAGGTAAATGCATTTTCAGGATGCCCCTCATTATGCTGGAAACAATCTGCCATTAATAGGTTACTTCTTTCCATCTCCTCTCTGGAATACAGTGTCCTGAAAGGGTTAATCTGCTTCCTCATACATCCAGCCCCAGGCCCTGTATTTTAAAAAAGCGAAATCGTGTCTCCAAAATTTCTAAAGCCTCTACATGCAGGATAGAGGTCATGTGGATTTCTTGTTAAATTCCAACCTCAGAGCTCTAACTTTTCCTCTAAGCTCCTCGGAGGCAGATTGACAGCCAGTTTCTTGAAGAGGTTTCTGACAGCTCTGTGTTGGGTGATTTCACTGCAGGGCTGGTTTGATAAGTTCTGAGCATTCCCCAACCCCACCCCCTCACACACACCCATTAGCATTTTAAGTTGTGGGTTGTGGTGTGAAGGACACAGCTGTATACTATGCACCCTGCGAATGTCATCAAAGCGCAGCAGGCGAGCAGGAAGGGAGCTGGAAAGGATGAAGAACTCACAGTGTGGCTTTGCAGTGCTGTCTGGGGCAACAGAGGTAAAGCTTTAATGAGCCTTAGTTTTCTTATCCAAGGGGATGTGGAATTTATATTAACCTTAAAGAACTGTTTAAAATTCTAAATAAATATTCTTATAACATTCACTTCTTGAAAAGAAAAACACAGCCCATTTATCTTGGTCCATACCCAACACAGGTGGAAAACCGAATGCATACATTTCTGATCGGGTAATCTGTTGAATTTATTAACCAAGAAATGCTAAACGAATATGATGGGGAATCACCTTCAGAAGACAGAATCTAAAGTCTCACTACAAAAAGAAAAAAGTCATCACCCTTGACTATATTTATAAATTTGGTTTTTAAAAGCAACTTAAAGAAATATAATGTGAAACCCACAAACATAACCTCTAAAAAAAAAGCAAAAAACTTAAAAGAAAGAAATACTTACTCCTCCACTAGCTCCATGAACCAGAACACTTTCTCCAGGTTTCACACAGGCACTGAAAAAGAAAGCACAGGTTCATCGCCTTACTTTGGAGCTAATTAAGCTCAGTATTTGTCATAATTCTTAAGAAAATTCTACCTTCATTTCAACCAACAGTTACCCAAAGAGGAAACTCATCCTGATAGACAACCCGAGATATTCTCCACGCTCCCCAGACTCAAACAATGGTTCTTTAGAGCCACAGATAAAAGAAAACATTCAATTCATTTATTCATTCAACAAATGTCTACTGGGAGTCAACCATGTGCCAGATATTGTTGGGGCACCAGGATCATAATCGTGCTACCTGCTAAGAGGCTTTGTGGATGTGCCAAGGGAAATTGCTTCACCCAGAAGAACTGGAGTCTCCCATTCATTCCCACAGAAAGTGTCTCAAAAACGGTCATTACAGCTCAGTCTTTATTTCATGATTCAGACTCACACCTGAGTAAATGCAGCAGCTACTGTCTTCCTTCTCCATGACTTTCAAAACCTGGCTCCAAGCCCTTGTTTCAGAAACCAATGCTGAGTCAGCAATGGGAAGAGAGTAAGAAATATAACAAGTCCTGTCACACAGGTTCCCCTACCACCCCCTAAAATGCCCAGAGCCTCTGGTAGAACGACATATTCTTTTGACCTCTGGTTCACCCACTCCTTTTCTATTACACTGAAAGCAAAAACATGCAGCAAGACACAGTGATGCTTTATTATTTCACATGGACAAATGCTGATGTCACAGGCCAGCAACAGCTGTGTGGTCCAGATCTGACTCTCAGTGAGGATCCCTTGTTTACCAGGACAGTAGGGGGTGGTCACCCTGTAGAGTGGAGAAGGAATGGAAACCCACTCCAATAGTTTCACCTGGAAAATCCCATGGACAGAGGAACCTGGTGGGCTATACAATCCATGGGGTCGCGAAGGGTCTGATACAACTTAGCAACTAAATCACGCCACCCTGTACAGATATTCTGTTCAATCTGAGAGTGAGAACACAGTCACCCAGAGTCCTGCTCAAGGCCGTGTGCCAACAGCTGACAAATGGCAGCTGTGAGTCAGTAAATGAAGTTTCTCCAACATGCTCGCTTGGGGATGGGGGGTTGAGCACAGTGAGTTAAACTGAGGGTTTGGAGTGATAAACTGAGACAGCTATTCCAAAACACTTAGACATTTTAAAAAGTAAAATACAAATTTAAGGGAATAGGATTACTAATATTATACTCTGGGTCATGAAATACTTTCAATGATTTTTTTCCAAATCTTATAAACAAGTCTCCACACACTAAGTACATTGTCCTAAACCCCTGGGCCTGCAGCAGGTGGAGAAAAAGCAGGCAAACTGTCTACTGGGTCTCCATGGCTACCATCCTTCTAGCCTTGTGGAGTCACTGTGATGGTGAAGTTTAAGTGTCAGCTTGGCTGGGCCATGGTGCTAGATATGGGTCAAACATTCTGGATATTTCTGTGTAGGTGCTATTTTGGATGAGATTAGTGTTTAAGTCAGGAGACTTTGAATAAAGCAGATTATCTTCCATAGTGTGGGTTGGCCTGGCCACTTGAAGGTCTTAACAAAACAAAGACAGACTTCTCCTAGAGCAAGAAGAAATTCTGACAGCAGACTGTCTCTAGACTTAAACAGCTACTCTTCTCAGGCTCTCCAGCCTGCTGGTCTTTCTACTGATTTTAGACTCAGCAGGACTCCATCCATCAATATACACATTGTTGGTTCTGCTTCTCTGGAGAACACTAATAGTCCTCCGCCCCTGGGGCCTGTAGCAGGGCTGGAGCATGTGGCCTGGCTTTCGGTGCTGCTGTGTTACCCCCTCCTAGTCACTGAAGCCTAGGACCTGGCTCATAGGTTTCCTTGTTGTTCAGTCTCTAAGTCATGTCCAACTCTTTGTGACCCTATTGTCTGCGATGTGCCAGGCTTCCTTGTCCTTCGCTATCTCCTGGAGTTTGCTCACACTCACGTCCATTGAGTCAGTGATGATATCCAACTATCTCGTCCTCTGTTATCCCCTTCTCCTCCTGTCCTCAATCTTTCTCAGCATCAGGGTCTTTTCCAATGAGTCAGCTCTTCGCATGAGGTGGCCAAAGCACTGGAGCTTCCGATAGGTTTCTTCTTCCACCCTAAATCCAGCCTCAACCTGAGAGATTTCAACATTCATGGGAAGAAAACTCACAATTCCTGAATTCTCCTATATTTCTACCACTCTTCCCACACCTAGTAGTTATCCCTAACCATTCTACCTGAGGAATATCAGAAACTAATAACCAGTATTGATCTCCTGTTCCGATTCGGTAACCCCATATTCCCTCAAAACCTTTTCTTTGGCTTCACAGAGCTTGCCGTCTGCTCCTTTTCTGCCCTCTTGCTGCTCCTGCCGCACTCCCATCAGCCTGGATGCCACGGGACATTACCCCAACTTCTTTCTTTCTCTCCAGTGTTCCCATTTCCTTTGTACTCTTCGATTTGCCACTAATATTCCAGCCCTGGATTAATACTATGGGCTACTTTCCCTGGATAATGTATCCAA
>NW_011494855.1:888380-889956 GCF_000754665.1 Bison bison bison | reverse complement strand
AATGTATCCAAATGGCTAAATACCCTAAGAAAAAAAATCACATGACTATGCATTTTGGTACCACTACAGTTCTGATTCTCAAAAGGTCACTTTGCTTCCTATTTAGTTATGAAAATGAAGCAATCACATATGAGTTCCTTCAATGCCTCACCTCCCTGCCCACAAACTTTCCATTAAGTATACCAACGCTGAAAGGTTGCTATTGAACCACAAAAGACTCTGGGATTCTTGGGAATTCAATCTGGGGCTAGAGGCGAGACTTGATTGCTCAGAACTTTTGTGTAATAAAGTTTTATTAAAGTATAAAAGAGATGGAGAAAGCTTCTGACACAGACATTAGAAGGGGGCAGAAAGAGTGCCCCCTCGCTAGTGTTAGCAATGGAATTATATACTTTTTAATTAGTTATTACAATGAATCAAAAGAATGTCTGGAGTTTGTAAAGATCTTACTAGACCCACTCCCTTAATTTACATTTTAAGATAACAGGATTAGCCAGAAGGTTTTTTCCAGAAACTGTCCTCAAGCAGGATACACTGTTGTTATATAACCCTTAGTACAGAGTTTAAACTGAGTTGTTTGTTGTGTAATCATCAGTTCAAAGCTTAAAGATAAACATGACTTATGTGACTAAGACCAAGGAATGTAGAGGGAAAAAAAATTTGTTCTTTCCTCCTCCTTGAGAATTCCAGACCCCTCTCTCCTTGGAGACCCCGGGACTTCTTATCAACCGGCCCTAGGAATTGACTCTCTCACTGCCTCTTCCAGGTTCAACAGGTGAGTTCTCCTTTTGATCAGAAGCCAATCTCTCTACCTCTGTGCTAAGTTCAATCCTTGCCCAGCACAGGATCTTGTTACATCTGCTATTTTGCCCTCTTCTCCAAGCCTCCCATCTATTTCTGCTACATCCTTTCTTAGCTATAAAAATAACCAAGTCCTGTCCATCTTAAAAAAAAAAAAACAAACCCTTTGTTCCCACACTTTCTTCAAGTAGTTTTCCTATCTCTTTCTGCCTGTCTCCCTGCTTTTTAAGAGTAGTCTCTATTCAAGAATCGATTTCCTTTTCCTTTCTCAACCCATTCATTCAAGCTTTGCTCCATCACTCTACTGAAAATGATCTGACAAAAGCCACCACTGATCTCCTATCACTAAGCCTGGCTGTTATTTTATTCTCAAACAGTCCTCACTGCTGCACTGACAGCTAGTTTCCCTCCTTGGTAGCAACATCAACTACCACCCTTAACAACATCCACACTGAGCACTTGTTCTGTACTATTCGCGTACTAACAGCTTTATATATGCAGGTCAGGAAGCAACAGTTAGAACTAGACATGGAACAACAGACTGGTTCGTCAAGGCTGTATATTGTCATCCTGCTTATTTAACTTCTATGGAGAGTACATCATGATAAACACTGGGCTGGAGGAAGCACAAGATGGAATCAAGATTGCTGGGAGAAATATCAGTAATCTCAGATATGCAGATGACACCACACTTATGGCAGGAAGTGAAGAGGAACTAAAAAGCCTCTTGATGAAAGTGAAAGAGCAGAGTGAAAAAGTTGGCTTAAAGCTCAAC
>NW_011494855.1:863830-888280 GCF_000754665.1 Bison bison bison | reverse complement strand
CCATCGCTTCATGGGAAATAGATGGGGAAACAGTGGAAACAGTGTCAGACTTTATTTTTTTGGGCTCCAAAAATCACTGCAGATGGTGATTGCAGCCATGAAATTAAAAGATGCTTACTCCTTGGAAGGAAAGCTATGACCAACCTAGATAGCATATTCAAAAGCAGAGACATTACTTTGCCAACAAAGGTCCGTCTAGTCAAGGCTATAGTTTTTCCTGTGGTCATGTATGGATGTGAGAGTTGGACTGTGAAGAAAGCTGAGTGCCGAAGAATTGATGCTTTTGAACTGTGGTGTTGGAGAAGACTCTTGAGAGTCCCTTGGACTGCAAGGAGATCCAACCAGTCTATCCTAAAGGAGATCAGTCCTGGGTGTTCATTGGAAGGAATGACGCTAAAAGCTGAAACTCCAAAACTTTGGCCACCTCACATGAACAGTTGACTCATTGGAAAAGACCCTAATGCTGGGAAAGATTGGGGGCAGGAGGAGAAGGGGACGACAGAGGATGAGATGGCTGGATGGCATCACCAATTTGATGGACATGGGTTTGGGTAGACTCTCAGAGTTGGTGATGGACAGGGAGGCCTGGCGTGCTGCGATTCATGGGGTCACAAAGGCTCAGACACGACTGAATGACTGAACTGAACAGCTTTATAAGCATTACCTCATCTAATTCCACCACACCCCAAGGTGCTTGCTATTATTATCTGTATTTTTCAAGTCAATAAACTACAGTTGAGACAGGAAAGCAACCTGACTAGTAGTAGGTGGAGACAGTACTAAAACTGAGGCCTTCCTGGCTTCCACACCTACAAGCTTAACGGATGTTTAACAGACTCAGTGACCTCTAGACTCTCTTGGCCTTGGGTTACACGCCCTTTGCCTCTCTCAGGACTGTCCCCTACCTCTGATCACATTCTAAATGTTAATGCTCAGTACAGTTCCAGTCTCTCTCCACTGGTGTTCTCACTCCCTGAGGAATTTCATTGACTTTCATTTCGTCAGCTCTTACCACATGCTGACAGCCCCAAATTTAAAGCTCCAGCCTTTGAGTTTCAGACTCTTTCATCCGACAGGCTGCTGGACTTCTCCATGATGATGTCTGTCTCAGTTTCATGTCCAAAACTGAACTCAGTTTCCTTTTGAAACTTTTCCCTCCTTCTCTTTGTCAAGTCAAACATTACCCGTTATAAAGCTGTAAGTATTCTTAAGCTCTTTCGCACCCTCATTTTCCACATGCAAATAGTTACCAAATATTTCTGATTTTACTCCCTAAATAGTTATCCTTTCCTCTCCACCTCTACCATGAGCCTTGCTCTGGCCCGTAAGTATTAATAATGTTCAGAGGGTACTTCTGTAAGATTCTCGCATGTCTTTCTCCACTCCTGTCATAACATCCATCCTTCCCATAGCAGATGGGTGATCCTAATAAAACACAAATATGACAATATCATTCTCCCAAATAAAACACTACATGACCCCTAAGTCCTTACAGAACAATATGTGAGCACTATAATCTAGCTTTTTACAATCTGAGGTGCACCTATTTGATAATGACAGCTAACATTTACTGAGAGATTACTATGTTCCAACTTTATTCTTCGCCACTTTTTGCCTTGAAATCTTCTAACAAAAGCAAACTGCTGTAGCTCTTCTCCCCAGATACCCCAATGTTTGCTCCCCACACCAGCTCTTCCCATTCTCTAGAATATCCTTCCTATTCCCAGCTACCCTTCCCCAGGATAACGCTCTCTGATGCTTTTCAAATACCTAGGGAATTTGATTAAGATATAGATCCTCAGGTATCAGCCATGGAAACTGACCAGGGGGACTAGGGTAGAGCCACTGTACTTTAAAGTTGCAGCAAGTAGTTTCTGGAGCTGGATAACGAGATTTTTGAACCATGGCTTTAAAATAATCCAAGACTTATGCCTTGCCAGGAAGCCTGACCTCATTACCACAGGCATGTCCCTTGTGATCCCGTAAATCCCTATGCACATCTCTACCACTGTCCTTTCCACATTATATATCAGTATTATTACTCTTATGTCTCTCTCCCTTACTAGACTATGAGCATCTTGAAGACAAAGATGGGGTTTTGCTGTTCTTGTCTTTTTCTTCAGTGATTAGAACAATCTACCAAATTAGCAGAATTTCTGCTCCATAAACCTTAACAGTAACTTAATGGGAACCAAAAATGACCAATGGGTAGACGGGTGGTAGGAAGCATAAATTATATATTACCTTCCTCCAATTAATATCGCCCTCCTCTGGTGCTGGTTATAAAGCTGACAGAGTGTGTTATTACCTGTGGAGCAGAGCTCGATAAGCAGTAAAGTATGGGATGCCGATGGCAGCTCCTTGTTTAAAGTCCAGCTTTTCTGGCAGTGTGTAAACAGTGTGATCGGCGGCCAGAGCATACTCAGCATAGCCCCCAGAGATGGTCCTGGTAGTGAAAACTCTGTCACCTTTCTGCGGAAAGCAATAAATTAATAAATGCTTCAGGGATTAAAAAGGTTGTCAACATGGGTGCAACCCTTTAGAATGCAACACTTATAACAAGAAATAAAATGAGTATTTATATATTGTTGTCTACATCCGAAGGTCTCATAAAAACAACTTCAAAATATGGAACATTTTTCAATGTTTTATTATGGAAACTAGGAAGAAGAAAAATCAAGGGAAATAGGAAAAATAAGAAAAGAGAGAATGTCCAGAATGGTCTAAAGATTATGATGATAACTTACCTTTATTGACAGCTTGCTGCGCAAGGCACAGCATTAAGTGTCTAATGAGTGTTCTCTAATTTGATCTTCACAACAGTCTATGAGGAAAACTTTCATTGCCTCCCTTTAGATAATCCCACTTCAAAGATGAGGAAATGGAGGCATAAATAAGTTCAGTAATTTGCTCAGATCAAGCAGTTAATAAATGGTAGTTAACATACATGTTTTTTATACAAAACACTGGGGAGAAGAAACAAATACAATGTAAGGTTTCTTCCAAACTGTTCCAAATCCTTTCTGTAGGTTTGTTCCCGCATTCCCCTCATTTTTTATGCATGGACCAAAAGGCAGGCAACTCTGCCTGGATCCCGACAACAAAGATGAGCCAGGAAAAGTGTCTTGACCTGTTGCAGCACCAAAAACATATAACAAACTCTCCATAAACGCCTGCTGGGTCCTCACTACTGGAAGGCAGATGTGTAACTGAGGGTGAGGACAGGCACCACGCAAGCACTACAAGCTGGCTCCATGTGGCCTGTACACCAAGGAAATTAGACTGCTCAGTACAAGCACCTTTTCTAAATCCTGTTTCTTCAATTAAAAAAAAACAAGTAAATAGTCCTTGGAATAAGCAAAACATTAAAGCAATAACTCTCAATACACTTAAATTTGCCCTATAATACAACACTATAGGGTGAGATAGAGACAGAAAAGGTTCCAAGGGCACCCAGGAGTCAAAGACAAGTATCACTGCTTAACAGTGTTGCCTGCAAATGGTCAAGTATGACTAACATCAGATTAATCCTGTTTTTACAGCTTAAAAACACACTGCATTGATTTGAATATAATCCCAACCTGTTTAAGAATTCACTATGAAAAGCAGTACTTTTAGTTCTGTGATGGATATTAATAGCAAGACATTCTCCCTAATCTCAAGCTTCTTAAACTCCAGGAAGAGGGAAGAAAAGGAGAGAGAGAATTTTAAAGCAAGGCAAATCTGATGAGCCATCAAAGATTTGTACGAGAAAAAGAAAGAAACCTTTATGCAGGTCAGGAACCAACGGTTAGAACTGGACATGGAACAACAGACTGGTTCCAAATAGGAAAAGGAGTATGTCAAGGCTGTATATTGTCACCCTGCTTATTTAACTTCTATGCAGAGTACATCATGAGAAACTCTGGGCTGGAAGAAGCACAAGCTGGAATCAAGACTGCCAGGAGAAATATCAATCACCTCAGATATGCAGATGACACCACCCTTATGGCAGAAAGTGAAGAGTAAAAGTGAAAGTGGAGAGTGAAAAAGTTGGCTTAAAGCTCAACATTCAGAAAACTAAGATCATGGCATCTGGTCCCATTGCTTCATGGGAAATAGATGGGGAAACAGTGGGAACAGTGTCAGACTTTATTTTGGGGGGCTCCAAAATCACTGCAGATGGGGACTGCAGCCATGAAATTAAAAGACGCTTGCTCCTTGAAGGAAAAGTTATAACCAACCTAGATAGCATACTGAAAAGCAGATACATTACTTTGCCAACAAAAGTCCATCTAGTGAAGGCTATGGTTTTTCCAGTGGTCATGTATGGATGTGAGAGTTGGACTGTGAAGAAAGCTGAGCGCCAAAGAATTGATGCTTTTGAACTGTGGTGTTGGAGAACTCTTGAGTCCCTTGGACCACAAGGAGATCCAACCAGTCCATTCTAAAGGAGATCAGCCCTGGGTGTTCTTTGGAAGGAATGATGCTAAAGCTGAAACTCCAGTACTTTGGCCACCTCCTGTGAAGAGCTGACTCATTGGAACAGACTCTGATGCTGGGAGGGATTTGGGGCAGGAGGAGAAGGGGACGACAAAGGATGAGATGGCTGGATGGCATCACAGACTCGATGGACGTGAGTTTGAGTGAATTCCAGGAGTTGGTGATGGACAGGGAGGCCTGGCGTGCTGTGATTCATGGGGTTGCAAAGAGTCGGACACGACTGAGTGACTGAAATGAACTGAAAAGGTTCCTAGAGTTTGCTGATGTGGGCCCTGCAACACAACTTTCTGTGATGATATAAATGCTCTCCATCTGCACTGTCCAACAGTGGTCACTGGACACTTGGCTCTATTAAGCAGCTGAAGAATAGAATTTTTAATTTTAATTGAATTTGAATTTCAAACAGCCACATATGGCTAGTGGCCACCGTATTTGGAAAGAATAGGTCCAGCTTCTAAGCTAAAGATATCACACTAGATAATGGAAACTGAGGGAGCATATGAGCCCATCATGAAGAAGGAAGAGAATACAAAAGGCCGAGTCTACGTAGGGTCAGTGGGCACTGGGCAACACCAAGAAGTGAGGAACATCCAGAGAAAAAGAAGATTGAAAAAGGATGCTCAGAGAGGAATGGGAGGTGGGGGTAGGGAGGAGACCTGGAGAATATAATGTCACAGAAGCTGAAGAAGAAGGTTTTTTTTTTTGTAAGAAAAAGTAAGTGGCTGAGAGTGTCAAATGTCCCAGAGAAGTCAAGACAGATAATAACATAAAAGGACCCATTAGCTTCAGCAATATAGAGGCCATTAGTGACATTAGTAAACATCGTCTCAGTGGAGCGGTGAGGGCAGGAGCGGGACTGCTGAGGCAGCGGAGTAGAAAGCAAAAGGAATTTTCCTGGCTTCCTGGGCCAGACCCTGTTCATCTTCGCTCAGTTCAATTTTGGTAAATGTGCTGCCACAGTTGAGCAGGTCAAGGAATGATGAGGACAGATGCTAGAACATGAATATGCTATCTAGGTTTTTTATATCTTTTTGTACATAAATAACAAAAGCTCTGATCATAACTCATAACATCTACATTGACTCAGCCACCTTGGTCTGAATCATAGCTCTAAAAATGTATAGTTGACCTTGCATTTGTTCATCTTTTACTTATTATTCAAAAGAATTAGCCTTCCCTTTATTTTGTAGAACTAAATTTTATAGAAGGAAAAAAAAAGAAAAAACTTTGTTGGCTGAGTATTATCAGGAGTTAGGAAACAGTATAATTTCCTTGCTTATTATATTCTTTCCTTAAGTATTTCTATTAAATCAAAGGATCACAGTTCAATTCTATGGGGATGTGGAGACACAGAAATTACCCAACACTTATTTCCAACAATGCAAACAAGCAAGGTCCCTGGATAAAAGGTAATTTCTTTTTTGACTAGAGGAGTCCCCCAAGTGGTAGAAATTGTGTAATAGAGCCTTTTAAAGACTTAAATACAGACACATTTTAAAGCTATGTCAAAATGTTAAAAAATATACATATTAAGCTAAAATAGAAATAATTTAAAATGTAATACCTTGAAAGCAGATACACTCTCTCCAACAGCTTCTATTATCCCAGCCACATCGAAGCCAGGAGTATAAGGTAGAAGTGGTTTTATATTGTGAGTGCCAGAGCGAATGTATGTGTCCACTGGGTTTACACCACACGCTTGGACTTTGATGAGAACCTGCAATGACAATGTACTTCAGTTCATACAGAGCAGTTAGGCATTCATTCAGCATTTTCATAGGACTGGAGTGGAGTGATCATGGGAGCTACAATAATAGAGGAGAACCCTGCCTTCAATGAGCTCACATTCCAGTTTTAGAAATCACCATATAAATAAAAAGGTAAGACAGAATGGTCTACATGCTATACTAAAAACATCTGGGGAAAATAGTGGTGGAGATATCTGAGGGGATGTGTGCAGAGACTCTATCAAACCTATTTTCTCCTCCTGGACAGCAAGGTAGGAAGAATATTCCTTCCTGGTTTCTTCAGAGTTATAAGCAGTCAAATGGAATGTAAACATAAGTGACGAAAGCTACTTTCGGGACTGACCCACAGAGTCCTTCCTAGGCAATGTACATAGTGTTTCCACCCTTTCTTAGTGACCTCAGAAGACAGGTGTTGAAGGTGGCAGAGCCACACAAGGGAAGAAGCACAGGTCCCTAATCACTTTGGAAAGAACTTGATCCACTGACATTTTAGAATTGTGGAATTTAGTGAATGAGAACCACTGAGATTTTTTTTTTTAAACTTGTTATTTTATATTGGGCTATAGTCAATTAACAATGTTGTGATAGTTTCAGGTGAACAGCAAAGGGACTCAGTCATACGTATACACGTATCCATTCTTCCCCCAACTCCCCTCCCATCCAGGCTGCCAACCATTGAAATTTTGAGGCTACATCTATTATAGAAGCTCATCTGACCTTAATACAGAATGATTACTTCTGCTATCAAAGTAAGGAGAGGCCTTATGAAGGAAGTGGTATTTGATCTAGATCTTAAAGGATTAGTAGATATCTTTCAGAATGGAAGAAGTATATTTCAGGTTAAAGGAACAGTATGTGCAAAGACAGAAGGAATGAAAGGACCTCTTGGGGAAACCAGACAAAGCTTGTATTGTCACAGCAGTCTACTGAGAAGAAATGATAAGAAATAAATCTTTGCCAAATCATAACCAAACTGTAAAAACTCTCATAAGGCTTGCTAAGGAAGTTAGACATGGGAGTGATGGTAGGTACAGTAATAAAAATATACAATTTTTATTGAAAAAGTATATTGTTAAAGTCACTGGAAATGATTAAAATCTATATTTAAAATCTCTTGTATGTGAAAAAGCATGTATGCAGAAGAAAATTATTCTCCCCATGCATAAAACAAAGATCATGAAAGACTGTAATTGAATAATCATGACTCCATTCAGAAAAATCCAATTACTTCACTACACAGATGATTTTCAACTTCATTCTTTTTATACATTTACTTCACTAGTTAGAATTATATGTTCTCTTTGTCGGAGCTTAAGGTGTAAACAGAAGTGAAGGTAGCTCAGTCGTATCTGACTCTTTGTGACCTTGTGGACTGTAGCCCACCAGACTCCTCTGTTCATGGGATTATCCAGGTAAGAATACTGGAGTGTTTTGCCATTCCCTTTTCCAGGGTCCGTCTTAAAGCAATGTCTTTATAAATCATTCTTTCGAACAATAACTTCATGTGCTAGAGACATACACTCAGTATAATTATTGCCTGTTTATAAGTAATGATTTCCACCTGATGGTCTTTTGGAATTGGTACAGCAACATCCGACTGGAGTTTCAGCACTTCTGGTCCACCAAATTCAAAAACTCTAATAGCTCTCATCAACTTCTGTCCAGTTGCCATGGTGATCTAGATACTAAGAAAAAAAAAAACAACATATTGTCATATTGTATCTAGGCTATCACTGTGTTTTCCCCCCTGGAGGGGGAAGATCAAACAATTTTTCAAACAACAATTTAAATCATGAGCTTACCACTGATCTCATTTCATGTTTAAGGACCTTTCATCTTACAAATCCTTCAGCTACAAAGCAAAATGCTTCATATTATTTCCTGTAGGGATTCAGTGCTTTCAACAAGGGAATCAAACATACAAACAAAAACATCTGGATAGACGATGCATGATACAATTATCTTAGGTTTCGTTTTGTGTAAGCTTGGGCTATAACATCTTGGAAATTCTAGGAGCTAATGTAAGTTTTCTTAACATTAGATAAACAGATCTTCTTTTGTTAGATGATATTTCAGATATAGAGAGAAATGTAAAACATACAATAAACATTTACCTGCTACCCAGCTTTAACAAGCCTTACCACTGTAAAAACCTAAAATGTTGTATTATAGATGTAACTGAAGCCGCCTCTAACCATCCCCAAACCCATTTCTGTTCCACAATTCTAGGAGGTAACTATTCCCATAAACTCAGAGCTCATACTTCTCAGGCAGGATGTAATTCCACTGCAACATGTATTTGCACTGTTAAACAGTATGTGTTATTGTTATTATTTTGCATGTTTTCAAACTTTATAAATAAAGTTTATAATCATAGTGGGTCATATTGTACTGAATTCTGAAACTTGCTTTTTCCTCTCGGTATTAAGTTTTTGAGATTTATCCATGCTGAAACATTTAGTTTTATGAAGTTCATTCATTTTAACAAAGAAGAATAAACAGCTAAAAACTGCTTTGAGTGTAATCCTCTGTAAATCATAAGTGTAATTTATAGTTACCCTTTCTCTTCTACCACTGTAAATACTGAAATGAAAACTCGAAGTTAAAATAAGCTTAGAAAGGTAAAGAACATATATATAGACAGAGAATTGGGTAACTGGAAATCTTACATCTATAGAGATGTAATGAAAGGGCTTTGTCTGACCTCCATAATTTTGCTTGTCTGCTATGACAATTTCTTGAAATTAACCACACCAAATATTGCTAAACTCTGCCACCACCAGGAACATCTTTGATAACTTCTGGAGTAATCATATTCACCAACCACGAGCAGCTGAAACATCAAAAAGAGCTGCAGAAACTAAGAGTTGAGATGAAAGAATTCAGACTTCACTGTACTGAAGCCCAACACAGGACTCCTTGGAACAAGCTCATGCTAACTATAAAATGCCCTTCCATGTGTGGGGGGAATCAAAGCACTTTAATGGTATTATTAATGGAAAGTTCTTGATATAATTAACCAAAAGTTGTGCCATTTTAAAACTCTTTATTCAAAATGATTTAATACAGTACCTAGTATAGAAGAGAAAATAAACTCTCCATTGCTAAAAGGCTGTTTAGCAATGAAATAGCCTAAAGGGCAGTATTCTTACTAAAAAACGGGGTGGGGTCAGGAGCAGGTGTAAGCCTCATGCACTGCACAGCAGCTGACCAGTCCTAGGGTAAGAAGCCCGTGCAGGAACTAGGACAGCGGAACAGGCAGCTCATGCCGAACCTACCCCGCAGTTTCACTCCTGCCTTTCTGTTTGGATCTTCACTCAAGCTGAGTATTTCTTAAGACTTGAAAGTGAAAATATATATAAAGAAAATAAAACAGAAAAAGAAAAGGGTGTACAGACCAGAGTTTTCTACTCTGAAAATAAGAACATAGCTCTTTTTTTCTCCTTTTCGTCCTCAGCATGGTGTTGTGAAAAGAGTGCGGGCTTTGGAATCTGACAGCTCTCAGTATGAATCCCAGATCTATCATTTACTAGCCATGCGGCTTTGGGCAAGGCAGTCACTTTTTTTGAGCTTCTTCATCTGAAAACTGAGTTCTGCTCAGGGTTACCATGCAAGAGCCAGGGTAGGTATGAAGCACAGAACCCAGCAAATATTTACTTCTATACATAGTGATATCATGATTCCTTTCCCCCTCGGCTTCTCCTTTCCAATTTTGTATTCATTAAGATATCTTTGGTTCTATAATCCTATAGTCATCTTTGATTTAACAATATTTATGGGACTATTGTAAAATCAAGTCCTTAACCTCAAAAAGGTCACAGTCCAGAGAACTATTCAAACAAAGCACTAATACCAAACATTGGTTGTTATTCATTCAACATGCATTTTTGAACATTAACTATAAGGGAGGCACTGTGCCACACACAGAGAGCACAGAGGGCAAGGATAACAAGCCCCAGACTCCCCACTCTGCCCTCATCTCCCTTCAATGCCTGTGCGCGTGCATCACACACACACACACACACCATGTTAAGAGGTATAGCTCTCTTTCCACTTTCAATATCTACTTACTTCCTCCCTATTTCTTTCTTTCAAGCTCTCACATCTATCTTCTCACCAATGGACATCACTAGTACCCTCAAAGAACTGCAGCAATAATAAAAGCAAAATTACCCTGAAATAGGATCTGTCAAAAATATCTAGCACATACATTTTTTTCCTCGCATCTGGACATTTGCTAAGTTGGAAGAAAAGAACAAAGGAAGAGACTCACCCTTAATCCTGGATTTAGAAGACCCCACCTCCAGCCCGGTCTTGCTCAGTACTACCCCTTAACCTGTGGAGCTCATAAGGAAACAGGGCATGACCTTGACAACTCTAACTTCTACTTTGCTTCTGGTGGTCTTATTTCCTGCTGAGCCCTTGCCACTATAATTGCTCAGGCTCCAATCTGCATTCATTGCCTTTGAACCCCCTCGACTACCTACAGGATCATTTGCTTCATAATATAGGTGCTAAGCTAAAAAATTGTTAAAATACTAATTATTATTCTTAAACCCTTGCAATACCTGATTTCTTCTAAACAGCATATCTTTCACATCCATTAACAGAATTTTCACAGAAGCAAGTTACTAAAACCACCATTTAATTGTATGCAGAATTGGAAATAAAATCACCATCCTTCTTACAGATGAGGAAACATCTAAGGGGTTGAGATTCACCAGGGTCACACTGAAGCCGAGCTGAAACCCAACACCTTAAATGTTATTGGGCATTTTTTCCCCCTAACTGTAAAATCCTTTTCATCTCACCCTTTGAAATATTGGCAGAGAGGACCTTTAATTTCTTAGAGATAGAATTTATAATGATGACAGTGAGACAGACTGAGGTAGAGATATGAAATTCAGCTAACTTGGAGGTAGCATTACATATTTTATGATTAAGACACCTGCTTTGAGTCTGAAATTTTTCAAATGCCCATAAGTTAAGGGATCTACTAGAGATACACAGAATGTGATTCTTTCAGGAAAACTATAATAATAATAATAATAAATAATAATAAGTTTCCTATCTATAAAATGGGGCCAATGCTCCGTTGTGAAGATGAACTGCAGCATCACATGGGGAGTGCTTCAGAGCACGCCTGACAGGCTGTAAACTCTATTATTCACAGTAAATCACTTAGTCAGCATCGGGCTCATCACACTGCTTGTGTTTTTTAATTAAAATGTACTTTAGCAGGTTTTTCTGCTATATTTATCAAATATAAACTTTCAATCAGAGCACCTTGGTTTATTGTTCAGTTTTACTTATTAACCTATGAAATGTTGCCAACCATATTTTGCAAATAGAGGAAATACAGAATTTAAAATTCTTCCTTCAACACTGATCTTTTTCAAGCTATGCTTGAATCCATTGGGTTTAAATGAAAATTAAAGGGATAGGGAAAAAGTTGGAAATATATTCTCACATAGAATGAACAGATCGATTCACAAAGCCAAAGCAAAGATATATTATTTTTTTAAAAATTCGTACTTTTCAAGAATTTCTAACAAGAAAAAAAAAAAACTTGGAAAGAGAATCAAACATTATAAATGTGCTACAGTTGATCAAGAATGACTCATAATATCATTTATTCTTAAGCCAGAAAAAAAATTTTTTTAATTAAAAGCAGCCAAAGAAAAGTCTCTTCTTAGCTGAATGACCTTGTCAGGATACTACTTCATGGGCCTGGCTCTTAGTACCCACTTCTGATTAGGAGGGAAGGAGGAGTTGATCAGATAGTTATTCTAACCCCCTGCAGGTGTCTGGGAAGAAAAGATTGGGTGGAACTAACGGTCAGGCTCTTCCTGCCCTGGGGCAGAAGAGCTCCGTGGGATTTACTACTGCTGACCAGACACTCACAGAGTGTCCCAAAGGTTTCAGTGGGAATCACACAGCCATTTTCCACTAATGCTGTGCTATGCTCAGTCCTGTCCGACTCTTGGGGACCCCATGGGCTGTAGCCCACCAGGCTACTCTGTCCATGGAATTTTCCGGGCAAGAATACTGGAGTCGGTTGCTATTATTTCCTCCTGTATGGGAATCTTCCCAAGTGAGGAATCAAAACTGCCTCTCTTACCTGTCCTATGTTGGCAGGCGGATTCTTTAGCACTGTGCCACGTGGGAAGCCATTTCCACTAGTTGCTGACAATCAGTCCAAACTTTAGCCCTTCAATGGTTGAATCATTAATACACCTTCCTTGGTCACTGAGATAAGTCTCCTCTAGAAACGTGTAAATACCCAACGACGTGCTAACAGGGAATTTTGTTTTTTGAAGAGTCTTCTAGATGAGGGTCATGGCGGGGTAGAAGGGGTCTACACAATTCTCTCCAAGATGTCATCAAAGCAAGAGGAAAGACCGGAGAGAAGGAGCCCTAGGAAACCCGAACCCGAGTGGCCGCGGGTCACAGCAGCCGCGAGAGGCCGCAGGAATCCAGAGCCCAGGCCGAGGGGAAAACTAGTGGGGGGCAGGCAGGCAGAGGCTGCGGGGTGGGCGCCCCGCTGTGGGACCCGAAACACGGACCCTGCCAGTAAGCAAAACCGGGCTCTCAGGACCAGTAAGTCAAACTTCCCTGGTGACCAACGGGTGATCAACTAGCAGCCCCCGGTGCAGAGTAACTTTGGCCACAAACTCATCCCCGTCCTCCGGGAGGACGGGGCGCAGGAAAGGAACGCAGCCAAAATCCAACTCGGTTCCTTTTGGACGAGCGCTGGGGAAATCCTAATCCTGAACTGAGGGACTTTTAAAACCACTTACCCGGTTCTAGAGTGGAAAATCAAAATTTGCGAGCGTCCCCCGAGATTGCACGGGAAAAGCGGGAGGGCCCGACCGGCCCCGGCAGACCACAGCAGTTTCAGGCTCCGCCCCGCCCCGCCCCAGGGGCGGGTCCCAGGAAGGAGTTTGGACCTTCCCGGCCACCATTGACGTCAATATGGCTGCCTCCAGGGAAAACAAGGCTAACGTGAAAAGTCCAGACTCTAACTCTTTCGTCGCATGGATCTTAGCGCAGAGTTCAAGAGGTGGAAGGCGCAGTGTCTGAGCAAAGCGGACCTCAGCCGGAAGGGCAGTGTGGACGAGGACGTGTTAGAGATTGTGCAGCTCCTAAATGGGCAAGAACAGTTTTTCACCACCAGTTCCTGCGCTGGCCGAATCATCCTCCTAGACCGGGTGAGGACCCTTTGTGCCCTTCCAGCCCTGCCCTGTAGTGTGCACGACGGGAACTCCTACACCCGCCCGATGTAACACCCCAGCCCAGCTTGCCTAATTTGTTCTCTGATCGGTGATCTCGGTCTCTTTAAACTGACAGCGTTACTTAAACCGATGTGTCTAAAATTTTAATGTGTTTATTAATTACTTGGGAGAACTTTTAAAATACATATTCTGATTCTATACGTCAAGGCTAGGGCATAATCTGCATTTCTTACAAGCCCCCAAATGATGCTGAAACTACTAGCCTGGGAATGATGTTGAGTTGCAAGGGTTAGAGACTTTTTTTTGTAAACACTAAGGGAATTTTAATTTTTTCAATACTAAGGAGATTTAAAGATTTTTAGTCTGGCGAGGCGGCTCCCTTCTGGTCGACCGCTCTAACAAACCATTGTTAACCAGTTGATTGCTGCTCGCTATGGTTAAGGAGTTCACTGCCTCCTAGTGGCCCACTCCATTATTACAACTGTGGTAATTTTTAGGAAGCCACGAGGGAAGCCCTTGTGTCTCAGATGATAGAGAATCCGCTTGCAGTGCGGGAGGCCTGGGTTCGATCCCTGGGTTGGGAAGATCCCCTAGCGAAGGGAAAGGCTACCCACTCCAGTATTCTGGCCTGGAGAATTCCATGGACTCTATAGTCCGCGGGGTCACAAAGAGTTGGACACAACTTTAAAACTTTAGCACCCTGCCTGGCATATTAAGTGCACTATAAAAGTTAGCTGTGTGTTCACTTTAACATTAAGATTGAATTCAGAGCTTGCAAGACACCATGCTTGTAAACTCATTCTTTAGATCTCTCACTGACAGGTCATGTGAATGTCTCCCAAGTTAGCAGGGTCTATTCATTCTTATTTGCTTCCATTGCTTGGCTTGCTTTCTCTCTCTTCCCTCATTTCTCCTGCCCTGTCTTATCTGAATTTACGCAGTGATTTCCTAACAGGTCACTGAACTACCAGTCTCCCTACTCCAAACCAAGTTACACGCTGGTAACAGATTCCCCTTTATAAAGCACAGTTTGTGTGTGTCACTCATCTGTGTTGAAATACTTTGTGCTTTGTTGTGTTTAGTCACTCAGTCGTGTCCAACTCTTTGCAACCTCATGAACTGTAGCCCGGCCAGGCTTCTCTGTCCGTGGGGATCCTCCAGGCAAGAATACTGGAGTAGGTTGCCATGCCCTCCTCCAGGGGATCTTCCCAACCCAGGGATGGAACCCAGGTCTCCCGCATTGCAGGTGGATTCTTTACCGTCAGAGCCACCAGGGATCTTCAGCTGTTTTTCCCCTCTGACTCTTCATCTTAAGCTGGTCACTGAAACTGAACTATTCTCTTTTTCCTCTTACATTTATCTGCCTTTGTTCATCTTTATTTTTCCTGAAATGTTTACCTCCATCTTTGCATATCTGAGACATACCTCCCCAAACTCCCCTTTCCTACCTGAGCACACACACACACGTCCACTTGGAAGCAATGACTACTTCTTCTGAACTACCTTTAGGACTTTTTCCTGAACATCTTTTCATTATATGTGTTACCTTATACCTTGTTTCACTTTGCCTTATTTCTGGAAGAATTTGGATCAACTTACAAGTAGGCATTACAAGAAGGAAAATAAAAAGTGAGAAAATCTGGATAAAAGGAGCATAGATAAGACAAAGCAGAAATGGCATTAGTCCTGAAAATATATCACTAGACTGTTAATTTGCTAGAGATGGGTCACACATTTGGTTGTAAGATTTAGGGCAGCCAGCATTAGATCAGAAACATCAGTCCCTGACTGAGGTCATTCAGTGAAAACAGATCAGTTATTTGGAGAAGCACAACACTTCTCCATTCCAAAGACAGATGGCAAAGTCTCCTGTGTTCCTAATGTATAAAAGTCACCTTGTGGAAGTATGGTGATTGATTTATTTTCATGAAACACAGCATGACTATATTTTAATACACAACCAAAATATAAAACATTATAGTAAATTGACAGTAAAATATGGTATTTCATTTTCATTGCCTGACAAATGGTTAACCTTAGTCATAAATGAGCTCTTGGAAACCAGTAACAAAGACATTGATAAACCAAGATGAATAAAACAAAAAGAAGAAGAAGAAGAAAATGAAATAACACGAGTGACTAGTAAGGATTAAGCATAAGAAGATGACTGAGTTGAACAGTAGCAAACAAAAAGCAATTTCTTTACAATACCATATTTGGATCTAACCTGGGCCTCCTGCATTGCAGGTGAATTCTTTACTGTCTGAGCCACCAGGGAAGCCCAATATTAACATTTGTACAGTTTTAGGAAACATACCCACATAAACACTGGGGGCCAAGATTGATGAAATCCCCTCTGTATAGTAGGGGAAAATCTATTATAGTTTAGACTCAAAACAATAAATTTTGGATATTTTTAGTCCTAGCAGTTCCAATTTGTTGGAATTATTTCAATAAGTTAGTTGGAAAAATTTACAGTTTATATATAAACCATGTTTACTGCATAGAAAGTGCATGTGGTTTCCTGTATCCTTTCTCAGCTGTCCTTGAGGATAGGATCTGTTTATATTTATTGTTGTTGTTCAGTCGCTCAGTCAAGTCAGACTCTGCGACCCCGTGGACTGCAGTAAGCCAGGCTTCCCTGTCCTTCACCGTCTCCCAGAGCTTGCTGAAACTCACATCCATTGAGTCAGTAATGCTATCTTACCATCTCATCCTCTGCTGCCCTCTTCTCTTTTTGCCCTCAGTGTTTCCCAGCATCAGGGTCTTTTGTAATGAGTCAGTTCTAAACATTAGGTGGCCAAAGTATTGGAGCTTCAGTTTCAGCATCAGTCCTTCCAATGAATATTTAGGACTGACTGCCTTTAGGATTGACTGGTTTGATATCCTTGCTGTTCAAGGGATTCTCAAGAGTGTTCTCCAAAACCACAGCTAGAAAGCATAGTTCTTTGGCACTCAGCCTTCTTTATGGTCCAACTCTCATGTCCATACATTACTACTGGAAAAATCATAGCTTTGACTATGCAGACCTTTGTTGGCAAAATAATGTCTCTGCTTTTTAATATGCTGTCTAGGTTTGTCATAGCTTTTCTTCTGTTTATATACAAAGTACCTAATAGAACTTGACAAATAAACATTTTTACAGTTAATAAGCAAAGAATACTGGTAAAATATTTGCCTTCTTGAAATTCTGAACTTTCAGTCTTAGCTCTTTGGTGCTCTTTGGTGCTACATATGAAGTCTAATCCAGAGGTCACAAATTTATGCCTATAGTGACTAGGGACACAGAAAGGTATGAACAGATCAGGCATCAGTAAAAACTGGTAGGTCCTGTGTGGGACTGAAACAGTGCTTTCTTACAAAAGGAATTTTAAAAAATGTTTTTAATGTTCTGCTAATCGTATAAAACAGCTAGAGTACAACTTAGGGGCTACTAGTGTACAACCCCTTGTAATAATACCTTTTCTCCTAACAAAAACAAGACCATATTTCAGGAAATGTTAAGTATTTTTATCTTAATAAACAAATTACTTTCTTTCTATCTCAAATAATTTCATTTCATTTTTGTTTTATGTTTAATTTTTCCCAAAAGCCTATTCAATTGTTCTTAGTGATTCTTAATTCTTAGGAGAAAGCCTAAAATGGGCTTCCCTGATGGCTCAGATGGAAAAGAATCCTCCTGCAGTGTGGGAGACCTGGGTTGGATCTCTGGGTTGGGAAGATCTCCTGGAGAAGGGCATGGCAACCTACTCTAGTATTCTTGCCTGGAGAATCCCCACGGACAGAGAAGCCTGGGGTCGCCTAAGAGTTGGACACGACTGAGTGACTAAGAACAGCACAAGCACGAAATATGCTACACATTGTACTTCTTATTTTCTAAATATTATGTGACTAACTTAAATTATGTTATTTTTTCATTTTAGAGTGTAAATGGTTCTGAGGTTCAGAAACAAAACTGTTGCTGGCTCCTGGTTACACACAAAGCCTGTGTGAAAGATGATGTGGTAAGTTTTTATATGTAAATTTAGAAATAAACTTTAATTCACAGTCACTTTAAATATATATGAAAAGAATAGAAAATTCAATTTATGTGCACAATTTTAATGACTGTAGATTACAAGGCCTAAAGAGCACTCATTACAATGGCTATTTTTTTAGTTGTGGGAGACTGCTGTCTATGCTGTATTATTTAGTTCCCTAAATTAAAATGTTTAGGTGAATTCATATAAATTTATGTTAGTCAGGCGTTTTACATTACCGGCTCAGGCGCTTAAATGTTGTCTTCAGAGTACTCACTCAGTCTCCTCTGGGTACTGGTTCTCTCTGTATGTTTGCATTTCTCTTCTGCTGCAGATAATCTTTGTGGTGGGAAAGATAGCTGCCAGCAACCCCAGCAGAAAAAGGTTCACTTTTAAGATCCATGCATTATTTCCAAGGGATTCTGAGTCATCCTGCCTGTGAGGTGTTCTCCGCCAAGATGAGTTGTCTTTGCCAGTAGAATAGAATGCTCTCCTTGATCAGACCCAGGCACTCATTGTCTGATATTATATAGTGGGAGCCATGAGCGACAGGGTCACAACTGACAGTCGCACCAGAATCAAATGATGTGAAGGAGGGAGAACGGTGCAGGTAGGTTAGGCAGACAGAAGTAACAACTGCCTTGTCCAGATTCTGTTGTTGTTCAGTCATCAAGTCATGTGCGACTCTTTGTGACCCCGTGGACTGCAACACACCAGGCTTCCCTGTCCTTCACCATCTCCCAGAGCTTGCTGAAACTCATGTCCATTGAGTCGGTGATGCCATCCAACCATCTGTCGTCCCCTTCTCCTGCCTTCAATCTTTCTAGCATCAGGGTCTTTTCCATGAGTCAGTTCCTCCCATCAGGTGGCCAAAGTATTGGAGTTTCAGCTTCAGCATCAGTTCTTCCAATGAGTATTCAAAACTGATTTCCTTTAGGATTGACTGGTATGATCTCCTTACAGTCCAAGAGACTCTCAAGAGTCTTCTCCAACACCACAGTTCAAAAGCATCAATTCTTTGGAGCTCAGTTTTCTTTATTGTCCAGTTCTTACATCCATATATGACTATTGGAAAAAGCATAGCTTTGACTAGACAGACCTTTGTAGGCAAAGTAATGTCTCTGCTTTCTAATATGCTGTCTAGGTTGGTCATAACTTTTCTTCCAGGGAGCAAGCGTCTTTTAATTTCATGGCTACATTCATTGTTCACAGTGATTTTAGAGCCCAAGAAAATAAAGTCTTTCACTATTTCTCTTGTTCCCCATCTATATGCCCTGAAGTGATGGGACCAGATGCCATGATCTTTGTTTTTTGAATGTTGCGTTTTAAGCCAGCTTTTTCACTCTCCTCTTCCACCTTCATCAAGAGGCTTTTTAGTTCCTCTTCACTTTCTGCCATAAAGGTGGTGTATCATCTGTATATCTGAGATTGTTGATATTTCTCCCAGCAATCTTGAGTCCAGCTTGTGATTCATCCAGCCCAGCATTTCACATGATGTACTCTGCCTATAAGTTAAATAAACATGGTGACAATATACAGCCTTGACATACTCCTTTCCCAATTTTGAACCAGTCTGTTGTTCCATGTTCAATTCTGACTGTTGCTTCTTGACCTGCATACAGATTTCTTAGGAGGCAGGTTAGGTGATCTGGTATTCCCAT
Organism: Bison bison bison; assembly: GCF_000754665.1. NCBI lineage: Eukaryota > Metazoa > Chordata > Mammalia > Artiodactyla > Bovidae > Bison > Bison bison. Next base: position 869,135 of record NW_011494855.1, on the reverse strand, counting down.
CTCTAACAATTTTCCACAGTTTGTTGTGATCCACACAGTCAAAGGGTTTAGCATAGTTAATGAGGCAGAAATAGATGTTTTTCTGGCATTCCCTTGCATTTTCTGTGATCCAATAGATGTTGGCAATTTGATCTCTGGTTCCTCTGCCTTTTCTAAATCCAGCTTGAACATCTGGAAGTTCTCGGTTCACATAATAGATTCTAGCTGAAGCATAATAATACATGTGTCTCAATCTTCAATCTAACAACAAAGCATTTAGACAGATCTAGTACGGTCTTTCAGAGAAGGCAATGGCAACCCACTCCAGTACTCTTGCCTGGAAAATCCCATGGACGGAAGAGCCTGGTAGGCTGCGGTCCATGGGGTCGCTAAGAGTCGGGCATGACTGAGTGACTTCACTTTCACTTTTTACTTTCATGCATTGGAGAAGGAAATGGCAACCCACTCCAATGTTCTTGTCTGGAGAATCCCAGGGATGGGGGAGCCTGGTGGGCTGCCGTCTATGGGGTCGCACAGAGTCGGACACGACTGAAGTGACTTAGCAGCAGCAGCAGCAGCAGTACAGTCTTTACATTCCATATTCCTTTATTAAAAATATAAAAGTAAATAGTTTACTTGTTTGAGGTATGGTTTGAAAGAATGCCACAGATAGTTTATGAGAGGATTAGAAATCAAGTGTCTTAAAAGAATAAGCAGATGAATGAGTTTTGGAGAAAGAGATCCAAGAAAGCAGAGTGAAAAGTTACTGTGGAAGAACGATGCAGAATGAGTGTGAAAGTTCCTTGGAAATATTGAAGGAACATAGGATAAAGGGTCACCAAGGAATAGGATCATGTATTTGTGTCTAATCCTAATATTTTCCATATATTTAGATTGTGGCCCTGCAGAAAGCGAAGGGCGATGCCATTTTGAAATTCGAGCCACTTGTTCTTCACGTGCAGTGTCTACAGTTGCAGGATGCACAGATTCTGGTAAAATTTTGTGATTATACTTGAATTTATAGGTATATGAGTAGATTTAGTTTTGAACTTTAACCCTTCTACCACAATTAATGCAATGCTCGTTTAATCAACTAATATTTTATCTAATTATAGATTTGAGGTTATATTATGTTTCAGCAGTTTGTAGAGCTAAAGTGTTTATCTGGTTAGCCAGATGATCAGAATTTAACAAATTTATTTTCTTACAGCATTCAGTGGCAATAGATTCTGGCTTCAGGAACTCCGGCATAACTGTGGGAAAGAGAGGAAAGACTATGCTGGTAAGGTACCTTTTGGTAAAAAGCAATTCTTTGATCATGAAGTAATCCACATTATCAAATAACCTTCTATTCAAATCGTCCTGCCATTCCCTGCTCAGAAATCTTCAGTGACTGTTCTGTACAGGGCAAAGTCCAGAGTTCTTAGCTTTACACCTGAGGCCTTATAATATTCCCCTCCACTTACTTTTCTGCTTCCTTGGTGCCTCAGATGGTAAAGAATCCACCTGAAATGAAGAAGACCTGGTTTTGATCCCTGGGTTGGGAAGATCCTCTGGAGAAAGAAATGGCAACCCACTCCAGTATTCTTGGCTGGAGAATCCCATGGACAGAGGAGCCTGATGGGCAACAGTCCATGGCGTCGCAAAAGAGTCAGACACGACTGAGCGATTAACACATACACCACTTATTTTTAACCTGATTCTCTTTGGCCTCCGAATTCTGAATAGTCACGGCCCAATTTAATGAGCACCATGATGTATTGCAAAGAATCACAGATGGGCCCTAAAGTCCTCTACAGGGATCCATCAGGGACTGAACTTTTTCAGCTGTATCAGGGATCTATCAAATTGCTGCCCTAGGGCCACATCCAGCCCATGGGAGACTAGTTCCAGTACCCCTGTTTGATGAATTGCTGTCTAAAGTTGCTTTTGTGCTACAATGGCAGACATTATATGGCCTGCAAAGTTGAACATATTTACTATCTATCCTTTTACAGAAAAAGTCTGCCATCCCCTGGACTAGAGGATCTTTAAACTTCCTTGCAAGTCCCACAGCCTTTCTGAGTCCTTTCCTGGCCAAGCCAGCCCCTAGTGACTTTTGCCCTCTCCTGCAGTAGCTACTGTTCGTGTTTACTGTTTGGCAATGTGCACATTGTTTGCTTTTGTAGTATTTCAGATTGTCTTCCATTCTAGCTCCCAAGACTTCCCAATTTTCTATCTATTTTAACAAATAATCTGCTTTCCAAAAAGAGGTGGCTTACGAAAGAAGACATCTGTATAGCATGAGTAAACAGAAAAGCAAAGTTCATGGTACTGATTTGAGTCCACATCTCCCTCCCACTATGTACATCTGGTGGCCCAAGCAAAAACAGAACCACTCTTCCACCTTTCTCCCTTTGTCTTCTATATTAAGTTAGTGACAGATCTGTCACATCTACCTCTAAGTCCTCACTCCGGACTCCACCTCTCCCAGCCCTCTTCCACTGCCCCTACTCAAGCCCTCTTCATCTCTCACCTCTGTCTTTACAGCAGTCTCTTGTGTGGTCTTTGTCCTCCCCATCTTTTCCTTCAGTCCCTCTAGCCAGTAGTGTCAGAATGCCCGTTTTAAAGAAGTCAAGGTCACCTGGTATTTTCTCTGACTTTCAAGACCTTATATACATAAACTATTTTGCATCTACCTTATCTATGCTCATGTTCCACTAGCATGCTTCCACGCCAGCCAGATAAAATGCTGTTGGTCATTTCCCGAATGTATTATGCTTTTCATGTCCTGTTACTATAGAAAAGTTCTTTCTCTGGCTGAATGCTCCCCTTCTCCCATTTTTACATCTGGTGAAATTATATGTATGCTTTAAAATCCCATAAAACCACCACCTGTCTCAGTCAGTTGCTCCTCTTCTACTGAATACGTTTCCTTAGTATTTTGTGTGTGTGTGTGTGTGTGTGTGGCATATGAGTGCGTGCACATGCACATTTATGTGTTTCTTCTTAGTACCGTGTTGGATTGTGATTCTTTGTTCACTTGGTTTTTTGTTCAGACGTGTTAGCTGTCTTTTAGATGGGGACCATGTGTATTCATCGGAGAAGGCAATGGCGCCCCACTCCAGTACTCTTGCCTGGAAAATCCCATGGACAGAGGAGCCTGGTGGGCTGCAGTCCATGGGGTCTCGAAGAGTCGGACACGACTGAGCGACTTCCCTTTCACTTTTCACTTTCCTGCATTGGAGAAGGAAACGGCAACCCACTCCAGTGTTCTTGCCTGGAGAATCCCAGGGACGGTGGAGCCTGGTGGGCTTCTGTCTATGGGGTCGCACAGAGTCGGACACGACTGAAGTGACTTAGCAGCAGTAGTAGCAGCATGTGTATTCATCCTACATCTTCATACCTTCCGTGGGGCCTGGAAAATTGCAGACATTCAGTAAAGGCTCATTGAATGAATTTTTCTGCCTCATAAGAGTTTCTGTTGTTTCTTAACCTATATCCAGTGTTTGGATTTACTGGGAACATGCTGACTGTTTCCTCAATGGGGTTACTAAGATTGGCAACCCTAAAGCATCAAGAAAGCAGCCACTTTGTGTGATGGAACAGGCCTGCTTTATCTTGTAACCACCCTGCAGAAGCAGTGCTAAGAGGCCCTTCAGCATCCAAGCCATTTTGATTTTCCCTTAAAACTTCTGTTGAGGTTTCATTTATTTTGTTTATTTAAATAGTGTATTAAAACTTCCTTAGATTTAGTGAGATTGACACTATTAAGTTTATTGGGCTCTTTGATAATATCTGCTTCTCTGAAAGACAATGTATAAAACGGTTTTCTTTGCAAATGACTTTATATGATGGGAAAATCTATTTACTCTCCTTTGATTGAACTGTATTTGACTAAATTGTATCAAAGTGCAAACCTAAGTGCTGTAATGGAGCTAAACTATATATAAACACAGCCCTGAGTTGACTATTCTTTAGTTATCTTCAGCGTCTCTAGTACATAAGTCATCCAATCTAAATTGTTCCTTGTAGGCTGTCCGGAGCACACATGGCTTAGAAGTTCCTTTAAGCCATCAAGGAAAACTGATGGTGACAGAGGAATATATCAACTTCCTGTTAAAGATAGCAAACCAAAAAATGGAAGAAAACAAGAAGAGAATTGAAAGGTATGTTAATGATATATTTCCATGTTAGTCTTATATACCTAGGTCTTCTTTGAAAATATTAATACACATCATCTCCAGCTTATACTCCCAGCTGCTTTTATATTTGTAGCCTTATCATGAATAATAAAGATAATGAAAATAATTGATGAGAGTAGGCCAGTGGTAAGGAACCTGCCTGCCAGTGCAGGAGACATAAGAGATGCGGGTTCTATCCCTGGCTTGGGAAGATGCCTCGAGAAGGAAGTGGCAACCCACTCCAGTATTCTTGCCTGGGAAACCCCACGGACAGAGGAACCTCGTGGGGTACTGGCCACAGGGTTGCCCAGAGTCAGACACAACTGAAGAGACTCAGCACATAGTACACATAAAGGCCAAACTGCAGTGGGTACTACATGGGGCACAAAGGGGAGGAAGCTCCAGCAGGAGTGTGGGACATGCAGCTGCCAGCACCAGGCATTAAGGAGAAACAGTCACTCAGGTGAGAGCGAAGCAGCCACAGGGACATAACTGATCCAGCCGAAGGCAGCCAGGGACACGGTACACTCTGCCCCCAGGATGGGACCTACTGAAGATTACTTAAAATCTCCTTTTGAGGAGAACAGCCTGGTTAATTTTAATCTGATAAATATTTTATACCTCTGGCTAGATCAGAACTCAGCTCTTGTCATGAATTAGATTTGAATTGGCATAATTGTCCCAGTCAGAAGGATTATGGCTGTCCGTGCACATCTTTATATTTCCCTTGTTTCTGCTTGATTAATTTTACATTACTCTTTCTCAACTTTTTCCTCAGAATAGAATTTTTGATATAAAGAAGTGACAATTATGCTGCTTTTTATATATGAAGATAAATGCCACTAACCTACCATCAGTAAGATGTGTATTTCTGAGGTATTGAAGAAATCATCTCATTGTCATTTATTATTTCCTTTTTGCTTTCTCCCCACCCCTTTGGTCCAGAGAAGGCAATGGCACCCCACTCCAGTACTCTTGCCTGGAAAATCCCATGGACGGAGGAGCCTGGCAGGCTGCAGTCCATGGGGTCACTAAGAGTTGGACACGACTGAGCGACTTCCCTTTCACTTTTCACTTTCCTGCATTGGAGAAGGAAACGGCAACCCACTCCAGTGTTCTTGCCTGGAGAATCCCAGGGACGGTGGAGCCTGGTGGGCTACTGT
>NW_011494855.1:829839-863730 GCF_000754665.1 Bison bison bison | reverse complement strand
GCAGTCGGACACGACTGAAGCAACTTAGCAGCAGCAGCAGCAGCACTCGTTTGGTCACCTCACAACCAGTCAATCACTGCCGAAATCACTCCTGACTCATTCTTCTCTCCCCACCCTTCCTGCCACATTCTTCATTCAGGACTACTGATCTAAGAGTAGAATGTTTCCAGGGTGTCTCTCTGCTTAGCCATTCTCCGTATTACCATCAGAATCCTGTCTGTAAAATGAAAAGGAATCCTCTTGCTTAACTCGTCTGCTTAACATTCTTTAATACCTTAACATTCTTTAATACCTAGAGTTTTTTACGAAACAGCTAAAGCCAGAAGCCACTCTGGCTGCAGAGTGGCATGATGGAAAGAGGTAAAATTGGGTTCCAGAGGCAGAACCGAGTTCAAATCCTACACCCACCACAACTTAACTCTCTTGGCTTCAGTTTTCTTGTATCTGTCTTAACAATTTTAGCATATTTTAGACAGCATATATCGAATGACAGGCCCCATCTGTGTCATGTCATGATTCTTAGGATAGCCTTTCTCCTTCTTCACTGACTCATACAGAGAATAAACCTATAATTACATCAGTATCACCATCCAGGCTTTTTCAGCCAGAGCTCCTTATTTGAACCATAAAATTAACAAAATTATGCAAGTGACTATTTCTCAGTTCTCCCAGCAATGCCATATAAATTATATCAGCCAAGATACATTGGAGATAAGTTAATTAATTCATGACATATTGTGGCTGTCTGTGGGCATTAAAAGTGATTTCAAGAAAGTAACTGAAGGTACCCAGCCATTCCACCAGGCTGCTGCTGCTGCTGCTAAGTCACCTCAGTCGTGTCCGACTCTGTGCGACCCCATAGACGGCAGCCCACCAGGCTCCACCGTCCCTGGGATTCTCCAGGCAAGAACACTGGAGTGGGTTGCCATTTCCTTCTCCAATGCATGAAAGTGAAAAGTGAAAGTGAAGTCGCTCAGTTGTGTCCGACTCTTAGCGACCCCATGGACTATAGCCTACCAGGCTCCTCCGTCCATGGGATTTTCGAGGCGAGAGTACTGGAGTGGGTTGCCATTGCCTTCTCCATTCCACCAGGCTACAGAGTTTGAACTGTACATAGGTATTTATTGGTGGTTTTTCAGTTGCTAAGTCGTGTCTACCTCTTTGCAACCCCATGGACTGCAGTGTGCCAGGCTGCAGTATTTATTGGTACCATTCCAAAAGTTGGCTACATTTGTTAGTATTGTAACTGTGAGACTGTTGGTGAAAAAGTAGGAGGTAGGAAATCAGTTTCTCTGTTTTCTTACTTGAATTTCAACAAGATTATAAATATAGCCCAGGATCAACTAACTATACACCTGGTGAAGTTAATTGAGCCACGTTCACCAACTATAAAATCAAATTATGCTTTAAATCCATTGACTCAAAAATATGTTTTGAGATTATAGTGTGCATGCTGCTATCAAGAGAGTCATGCTCATCATATAAAATCAGTGAAAAATTAAAGAAGGGTAAAAAGTGTCTTAAGATACTGATTAGAAGATTACATGTGAATTCAGAAAGAGTGAACAAATTAGGGAGCTCCTTGGGGAACAGCTGTATATTCAACCAAATGCAGAAAAAGAGCTACTCTTCTGATGTGGAAAAGAGAAAAATTAAACACTGGAGGTGATGAGTTCTGCAATCAGATGTTGAGTATAAAATTGGTTTGTCATGGGACCAAAGTTTCACAATTCAAACAGCTGTAATAAGAGAAGTTTTAAAAGTCAGAATCCTAATGAGTAGCATTCTAGCAACAAGAAATATTCTTGAAATGTGATAATCAAAAGTTAAAATATTATTTTAATAGCAAGAGGTCTCTTTCATAAAAAACTGTTCCCAAGCCCACTTCTTCATGGGAAGAGTAAGATAATCTCATCTATAATGATTTCCAGGTGAAACATGGGAATTTTGGAGGTTTATTTACCAATTACAAGAGGAGGGCTTGTAGCTGTTAATAAGAGATCAAGACTGACTTAGATTGGATGAAATTAGCCATGTTCCTCTTCTCACCAACTGTGTAATAAGAAAATAAATGTTAAATAAAATGTAGAATAAAAAGTCCAAGTATATTGGCATATAATATTGATAAAAATTAAGCAAATTAGAGCAAAAAAGTAAATATTTCTAATGGTTGGTTTTTTGTTTTTTACTTTTTTATGGTAAAATATACATACCATAAAATTCACAATTTTAGCCATTATACAGTTCATTGGCATCCTTTCCTCAACGTCCTTGCCAACACTTGTCTTTTGTTTTGTTTTGTTTTGATAAGTGCCATCCTGGCAGGTGTGAGGTGATATCTCATTATGATTTTGATTTGCATTTCCTTGATGATTAATGACATTGAGCATTTTTCTTACACCTGTTGGTAAGCATTTGTGTGACATCACTTTGCTACTTTCCTTCCGGTGCTTTTTCTTAGCTTCCTTCTGGGTTTCTCTTGTTATTCTACCTATTGGTTAAATACTATTGTTCTCTAAGATTCCTCCCATGGCCCATTGCTTTAGCTTCCCCAGACACTGGTTGCTAAGACGCTTCAGTCATGTCCGACTCTGTGAGACCCTATGGACTGCAGCGCTCCAGGCCCCTCTGTCCATAGGGATTCTCCAGGCAAGAGTACTAGAAGTGGATGCCCTTCTCCAGGGGAATCTTCCCAACTCAGGGATTGAACCCACATCTCTTACGCCTCCTGCATTGGCAGGAGGGTTCTTTACCATTACCGGCACCTGCGGTAGATCTTCCAAATATCTCCCAAGTTCTGGGCCCATATATCTAGTAACCTATTGAACATATCTAACCAAATATCCCAGCAGCCTTTCCTTAATATCTTATCTTAGTCTCAATCTTTTTTAACAATTTCCTTGGTTCAGAGTCTTAACATTTACAAACATTATTACTGTTATGCCTCAGTGCAAAGAGAAATGTGAACCATATTGAATTACACTTATTTAATTGCATGCATGTCTTTTTTCCCCACTTCAAGATGGTCACCTTTTAAATAGGACTAACTCCCCCCACACACAGATACCAACCAAACACATGTCCATACATACCCACACTTTAAATATCTCTTATCCTAAAACTTTATAGAGTAGAAACCCAATAACTTTATTGAATTAATCATAAATAATAAAGGAACTTAAAAGTCAATACATTATATTGAGCTCCCCAAAGGCAAGTACAGTTTCTTATCATTTTCTGAGTGTCTGGTAGGAAAACAGTGGTTAATAAATGCTTGCTGAATTTATTTGACAGACTTGTTCTAACAGTAGTGCTACTTAAAAAAAAATAGTGCTACTTTTATGGCTTCACAGACTTAAGGTCATTATTCTGGAAGAATGTAAGATGACTTACTGATGGGGCTACCAGAATAGACCTGCTACACAGTCTGGGTAAGAAGTAACAGGACTCTAAGTAGCAAGGTGAATGGGAATGATCCTGCAGAGCATAATCCTAACGTGGCAGCAGATAGAAATGAGGATAGAGGAGAAGAAAGAGTCAAGTCTTACTTTTTTTAATGGAAATAAAGCTGGTAAATAAATAACTCACACAATTCTCTATATACTTATGGTCAGAGAAGTAAGTAATATAAAGGGAAAACATACATTTTCTGGTAGTTTCTCCTTGGATGTCCCCTCCCCTCAGTTTTTCCTCTCATAATTCCTCTCTGTGCCAGAAGAGGGAGGAATTCACCTCGCCAGCTCTCATTCATCCTTGCGATTCAGCCCAGGCTTTGGGTTTTTTTTCCCCAAGGAGGATTTCTTGATCTTTCTTGGAGCTGAGTGCCCCATGTTCTCCTGTTTTATCTTAGCTTTTTCGTGGCACATTGAATGTATCTTTACAGCTCTGCCGCTCCCATCAAACCCTGAGCTCCCTGAGGGCTCAGGCCATCTCTTACTTGTTTTTAGCACCTGGCACAGGTTCTGTCACATACGTTTTTTAATAAAATGCTAGAGTTTAAAATCAGTTAAAAATCCAAATACATAATATATGAGAATAGTCTTCTTTTGTTATTTGTGAATAATAGAAGCCTAAAAGGGTGTGAGGGCTTCCCCAGTGGCTCAGGGTTACAGGAATCCACCTGAAACACAGCAGATGCGAGTTCAGTCCCTGGGTTGGGAAGATCCCCCGGCAACCCACTCCAGTACTCTTGCCTGGAGAAGCAGTCCATAGCATTACCGAGTCAGACACAACTGAAGCAACTTTACACACATGCACGCATGCAAAAGGACATGAAGTTGTGCTTAAGATTTCATTAATTGTATGTTCCTATTTAAGAAGTCAGAAATACCAGCTTTTTATTGCCCATGGTCCCCTAACTGATCTGAAGAACAAAAATTCGTTTTCCCAGAGCTGGTCTGAAAAGTTCTGTCATGAAGAGAACTATATACAAGTTGCTCTGTGTCATGATAATCTTGACTACAGAGGTGGAAAAACGGAAGACAACTTGCTTTTCTTTGGAGAGGAGCAGAAAAAGAGTTGCCTGAGCATGTATTTCTTTTTATTCTCCCAGCTCTTTTTGTTGCCTTTGAAAGTTGAGAAAAATATACTTTGAGAATCTGGCTTTGGAATGCTGTGTAAAGGGTCATAGCATGAGAAGAAAACATGTAATTGAGAAACAAATTTCTGCCTTATTGAGTAAGATAGTTTCCCAAAGGACATTTTAAAAGTTCCCTTAACAAAGAAAAAAAAGTAGTTGAAATTGTATTCTTGGCTCTCAACATGGAAAAGGTCTTTGTTCCTTTTTACCACTTTTTTCTTTGGTCCCCCAAGGATTATAGCTTTGAATTCTTAGGTTGTTTAATGGAAGATTAGAAGTAACACACCCATTCCTCTTTAATTACCTTTTTAGTGTGGTCAACAAGGTATTTTACACAGCTGTTAATTCTCTGTGCTCATAAAAAAGGAATTTAATCTTATCTTTTTTCTAGGAATACAGTAGAATCCAGAGAAAAGACCTGGTTACCTAAGTTTAAAGAGCAGGGTTGGGGAGAGACTGTTGAACATCATGAATAGCCTCTTATGATCAGATAAGGGTGATTCATACCGTTTTGTAGCATGCTTAGATTTGTTTTAGATAAAGCAAGTCATTCTACTGAGGCATTTTTAAAAACTATGCTATATAGGCAGTGTGGAAAATGAGAAGAAAACCAATCATTGAAGTCACCCAGGATAATGGCAAGACCTGGAGGCAAAGATCAGGCCAAGTGTAGAAGTTTTCATGAGTGTAAAGGACTGAACAGAATATTGGTAGATAATCTGAGGGGCTGATAAAGGAGTTTAGTCTGGAAAAGTATTGGTGAGGCAGGTGAATTCTTACCTTATCATTCACCTCTCTGGTGGGCAGGATACTGAAAGAATAAGCATTCTCCACTTGACAGGAATGCAGGCAGTGGTGTGTTTGTGGGGAACCAGGTTTCAGTTAAGCAAGGATATAAGGAATATGTTAAATGAAAAGGTTGTGACCATGTTATGGGATCTAAAATAAATATCAGTTTAAATTTTTCAAAACCTTTTGCTCTAATTCTTAAAGTACTGTTTTCTCTTTCACTGTACCTTCCTCTTTGAGATTGATTTATTCATTCTAGAAATACCATTTAGCCCTAGTTATCTGCCAAGAATGGTGATAAATATCAAGATGTATAGTGGTGATTACATAAGTTCTTAAAATATGGATAGGAAATGTGGTAATCATGTTAGGTATATCTTAGCATTGTGTGAAGTATTTGGGAAGAGGCAATTAGCTTGGTTTTCTAAGGGCAGTTTTAGAGCTTTTGCAAGTGGAACTTAGCCTGTTTATTGAATTAAAATAAAGAACATAATTGGCTCAGATAGCAATCTATCCTGTAGATGTCAAAAACTTCCTGTCATAATCTCCTATTATAATAGGATATAAGAGCATGATGGAAAAGGGAATGGCAAACCACTTCAGTATTCTTGCCTTGAGAAGCCCATGAACAGTATGAAAGGGCAAGAAGATATGACACTGAAAGATGAACTCCCCAGGTAGGTACCCAGTATGCTACTGAAGAAGAGTGGAGAAATAACTCCAGAAAGAAGGAAGAGATGGAGCAAAAGCAAAAACAATGCCCAGTTATGGATGGGACTGGTGATGAAATTAAGTCCAATGCTGTAAAGAACAATATTGCATAGGAATGTGGAATGTTAGGTCCGTGAATCAAGGTACATTGAAAGTAGTCGAACAGGAGAAGGCAAGGGTGAACATCGACATTTTAGGAATCAGTGAACTAAATGGACTAGAATGGGCAAATTTAATTCAGATGACCATTATATCTACTACTGTGGGCAAAAATCCCTTAGAAGAAATGGAATAGCCATCATAGTCAACAAGAGTCCAAAATGCAGTACTTGGATGCAATCTCAAAAAGGACATAATGATCTCTGTTTGGTTCCAAAGCAAACCGTTCAATATCACAGTAATTGAAGTCTATGCCCCAACCACTAATGCCAAAGAAGCTAAAGTTGAATGGTTCTATGATGACCTACAAGACCTTCTAGAACTAACACCAAAAAAACATGTCCTTTTCATCATAGGGGACTGGAATGCAAAAGTACGAAGTCAAGAGATAACCTGGAGTAACACGCAAGCTTGGCCTTGGAATACAAAATGAAGGAGGACAAAGACTAACAGAGTTTTGCCAAGAGAACACTGATCATAGCAAACACCCTCTTCCAACAACACAATAGACAACTCTACACATGGACATCACCGGATGGTCAATACCAAAATCAGATTGATTGTATTTTTTGTAGCCAAAGATGGAGAAGCTCTATACAGTCAGCAAAAACAAGACCAAGAGCTAACTGTGGCTCAGATCATGAACTCCTTATTGCAAAATTTAGATTTAAATTGAAGAAAGTAGGGAAAACCACTAGACCATTCAGGTATGACCTGAATCAAATCCCTTATGATTATACAGTGAAAGTGAGAAATAGATTTAAGGGACTAGATCTGACAGACAGAGTGCCTGATAAACTATGGACAGAGGTTCATGATATTGTACAGGAGGCAGTGATCAAGATCATCTCAGAGAAAAAGAAATGCAACAAGGCAAAATGGTTGTTTGATGAGGCCTTACAAATAGCTGAGAAAAGAAGAGAAGCAAAAGGCAAAGGAGAAAAGGAAAGATATACCCATCTGAATGCAGAGTTCCAAAGAATAGCAAGGAGAGATAAGAAAGCCTTCCTCAGTCATCAGTGCAAAGAAATAGAGGAAAACAATAGAATGAGAAAGAATAGAGATCTCTCCAAGAAAATTAATGATATCAAGGGAATATTTCATGCAAAGATGGGCACAATAAAGGACAGAAATGGTATAGACCTAACAGAAGCAGAAGATACTAAGAAGAGGTGGCAAGAATACACAGAAGAGCTATACAAAAAATATCTTCATGACCCAGATAACCACGATGGTATGATCACTCACCTAGAGCCAGACATCCTGGACTCTGAAGTCAAGAGAGCCTTTGGAAGCATCACTACGAACAAAGCTAGTGGAGGTGATGCAATTCCAATGGACCTGTTTCAAGTCCTAAAAGATAATGCTATTAAAGTGCTGCACTCAGTATGCCAGCAAATTTGGAAAACTCAGCAGTGGCCACAGGACTGGAAAAGGTCAGTTTTTATTCCAATCCCAAAGAAAGGCAGTGCCAAAGAATGCTCAAAATACCTCACAATTACATTCATCTCACACGCTAGCAAACTACCGCTCAAAATTCTCTAAGCAATTCTTCAATAGGACATGAACTGAGAATTTCCATATCTTCAAGCTGGATTTAGAAAAGGCAGAGGAACCAGAGATCAAATTGCCAACGTCTATCGGATCATCGAAAAAGCAAGAGAGTTTCAGAAAATCATCTACTTCTGCTTTGTTGACTACCTCAGAACCTTTGGCTGTGTGGATCACAATAAACTGTGGAAAATTCTTCAAGAGATGAGAATACTAGGCCACCTGACCTGCCTCCTGAGAAATCTGTATGCAGGTCAATAAGCAACAGTTAGAACTGGACATGGAACAATGGACTGGATCCAAATTGGGAAAGGATCAAGGCTGTAGATTGTCACCCTGTTTATTTAACTCATGTGCAGAGTATATCATGTGAAATGCCGGGTTTGATGAAGCACAAGCTGGAATCAAGCTTGCCTGGAGAAATATCAATGACTTCAGATATGCAAATGACACCACCGTTTTGGCAGAAAGCAAAGAGTAACTAAAGAATCTTGATGAAAGTGAAAGAGGAGGGTGAAAAACCCAGCTTGAAACTCAACATTCAAGAAACTAAGATCATGGCATTTGGTCCTATCACTTCATGGCAAATAGTTGGGGAAACAATGTAAATAATAACAGATTTTATTTTCTTGGCCTCCAAAATCACTGCAGATGGTGACTGCAACCATGAAATTAAAAGATGCTTACTCCTTGGCAGAAAAGCTATGACCAACCTAGACAGCATGTTAAAAAGCAGAGACATTACCTTGTTGACAAAGGTCCTTATAGTCAAAGCTATGGTTTTTCCAGTAGTCATGTATGGATGTGAGAGTTGGACCATAAAGAAAGCTGAGCACCGTAAAATTGATGCCTTTGAACTGTGTTGGAAAAGACCTGAGAGTCCTTTGGACTGCAAGGAGATCCAACCAGTCCATCCTAAAGGAAATCAGTTCTGAATATTCATTGGAAGGACTGATGCTGAAGCTGAAACGCCAATACATTGGCTACCAGATGTGAAGGACTGACTCATTGGAAAGGACCCTGATGCTGGGAAAGACTGAAGGTAGAAGGAGAAGGAGATGACAGAGTATGAGATGGTTGGAAGGCATCACTGACTCGATGGACATGAGTTTGAGCAAGCTCTGGGAGTTGGTAATAGACAGGCAAGCCTGGTGTGCTGCAGTCTATGGAGTCCCCAAGAGTCGGACACAACTGAGCGGAACTGTTAAAAGCATGATAAGATCTCAACAATGGCAGAAGTGTTCTCAACTTTTAGATCATTTTATTTGGGACCTAGGATAACACCTCGGATGTTTACCGTTTTTGTTCAGTTGTTATTTATTCACTTATTGGGCATATTTTTAACCAGGTGTGGCTGCACTGTACTCCATGCTAAGAATATAACAGAACAGATGACAAGATAAATGGAGTCCTTGTTGTCATGGAGTTTATATTCTGTAAGAATAGTCACATTTGAGAACTTAATCAGTGCCAGGGTCTGTGCTAGGTACTTACATATATAACCAACCCTCTAACAACCGTGCTAGGTACAGGATAACAGCTAGTTTTGTAAATGAGGAATTCAAGATTCAATGAGGTTGAAATTAGCAACCTCAGCTTTCCCAGTGGAGCACTGATGTGAAGCACACGGAGCAAACCAAGCCACTTGCTGCTTTCCGGTGTCTGCCAAAAATGAACACAAACCCTCCACTGGAAAAATGAGTAAAGGAGAAGAATAATTTACAGTAAAAAATTCAAATAACAATAAACAAAAAATGTTCACTTTCAAAGAAATAAAAACTTAAATAATGAGAGACCCTTATCACCTATCAAAGTCAAGCGGTTTTTGATGTAATATTCACTGTATGAATGAAGTGGTCTCAAGTTCTGCTGTTAGGAGCATATTTTTTTTGAATACCCATTCTGGAAAACAGTATTTATCAAGAGCCTTAAATATTTATACCTTTTAACCATGTAATTACTTTCAAAGTATCTATCCTAAATAGCTAAAAACTCAGATCATATTATTTCCAAAATGTTTATAACATTGTTTATATTGGGCAAACTTGAAAATAAAGGACAGTCTAAGTGACATGATGTTATACTACCATTTTGTTATACTACCAAAAAAAAAGTATTATTTTGTAATTCATTTAGTGATGTGCAAAGTGTTTTCAATAAATATTAAATTTGAGAAAACAAAGTAAAACTTTGTCTGTAATATCACAATTGTATAAAAGACAGGTGTATGTATACATGGACAGATGTATTAATTCAGAATATGCTCATAAACTGGAAAAAATAAAAATATTGAGAATGGTTATTTTTAGGTAATTATGTGGAGGTCATTCTGTAACTTCATATATTTTCCAAATTCTCTAAAATTGACTTCTGTTACAGTTATGATTTTTTTTTTAAGAAAAATATTTCTGTTCTTTTTTTTACCTTTGTTTGACTCCTACATCTGGAATAGAAATTAGGTAGGATAGAGGTTGTCAAGAGGTGATTCCAATCCAGTTTTCAAGACTGTTCTTAAAGAACTGAAAATGCATTTCTTTTCATAAATAAGCAATCATAAAAACAAGAAGCACATTATTTCTGTGATTTATTTCATATCTTAAGGTTAACATGAGATACCAGATTTATGTAATTTTATGTTTGAGGTATATTTCAGTCATTTTTTTGAGAACACACAGATACATAACAGAAGTGTTTTATTTCTTTACAGGTTTTACCACTGCCTACAACATGCTTTGGAAAAAGAAACTGTTTCTACAACTTCACAACCTAAAGAAAAAGTTAATACATCATATATTCGTAAAAAAAAAAGGAACCCAGGAAAAGCACATGGCAAACGTGTTAATGAAGAACATGATAAAGAACTTGAAAATAATGACCATGATGATCCAGGAATCAGTGATACTATCTTCCCTGAAGATTACTGAGATTTGGTTCCAAAATGTCTTGGTAGAATGATGTTTCTAATAGATATTATAAAGCTGCTCTTAATAAGAGTTTGTTGAGTGTATCAGACTTTCAGAAAAGCAAGATTTAACTTTTCTCTATATTTTAAGGAAACTCTTAACTTTTCTCTATATTTTAGGGAAACTCTTAACTTTTAAAAACAACTGTGTATAATATTTACTCATATACTATCTTTTTAAATCACATAGTCATTGCAAAAATAAAATTATGATTTTTTTTAATGCCTCTAAGTTTCGGTGTCTACTTCAAAACAGAACTATAATACCATTCCAAGGGAACCTTAACATTAGGAATATTTGAGTAAAAATCATAACATTTTTCTTAGTTTTCACTTTGAAATCAACAGCTTTCAAGGGGATCACTTTGCTGCTTATTTTCCTGGAGTCCAAGGACAGGATTTTTCCTTTCTTTAGACTCCGTGAATAAAACAACTGATATCTTTTTTTGTTCAGGACAAAATACTTATACCTTCTTTCCCCATTATTTCTCGTAAACCAGAGCTTGCCACTGGCACAGCCTCTGTGGAACAGGTGGGCATAGCTTTTCACTATCCTCAGTCAGAAATGATAACTTAAGACACAGAAATTTCAATAAACAAATGTGCTGTGAAAAGCCTCAAAGAATCAGAAGCCTTGGTTTGAGTTCTGACTGCGACAGAGAAGTTGGACGTCCTTGAGCAAATCAATTTCTGAGGGCTTCCATTTCCTCTTCTGCTTAATAGTAATTCTAATCCCTTCCATATTTATACCAAAGGAGTGCTGACATCTAAGTTAAATAAAAATGTGAAAGCATTTAATAGACAATTTTGCATATATATTACTATTTTGCTATTTATTTTCACTATAAGTTGAAGACATTTCACAATGTATTTTCAGAATATCAAATTATAAAAAATATATATTTAAAAAGAAATTACTAGTTAGCCATAGAGCTAATAAATTGAAAGACAAAAACACCAGAACATCAAATAAAAATTGTATGAGGTAGTCAACACTGAGTTGTGGTTTTGGCATTTCCTAATATTTCAATAATTTATCTAAGTCTTCATATAAATTATTTTTAGATTTGCATCACAGATGCTTTCCTTCTGACAAATACCATTTTATACTCTCATTTTAAAAGTTGATCAACTTGATAACTATCTGCTATCATCTAAAATTTATCAGGAATGGGATCCAGGAAGCTCCAAAGCTGCTGTTGAGGTTTTTCTTTATTCCTCTTTTCTATTTTTAAAAAAATTATTATTCTTTCTTAATTTTTACTGAAGTATAGTTGATTTACAATGTTGTGTTAATTTCTATATTCATCCTAAATGTAACGGTTTGCCTCTGTTAATCCTAAACTCCCAGTCCTTCCCTCCCCCGCTCCTCTCCCCCTTGGCAACCACAAGTCTGAATCTCTATGAGACTATTTCCGTTTCATAGTTCATTCATGTCGTGATCTAGATTCTGCATATAAGTGATATCACAGGCATTTGTCTTTTTTACCTCACTTAGAGTGAAAATCTCTAGGTCCATCCCTGTTGCTGCACATGGTATTTCATTCATTATGGCTGAGTAATACTCCATCGTCTATATGTACCAAACCGAATCTGTGTCCATTTGTCTGTCAATGGACACTTAAGTTGTCTCCATGTCTTGGCTATTGTAAATAGTGCTGTTATGAACATAGGGGTGCCTGTATCTTTTCAAATTATAGTTTTGTCTGGATATATGCCCAGGTTTACTCCTTTTTTTCTGTCACAGCTCTGAACTCTCTCTTTGGCCTTTAAAGTAAGAACTAATATTTCCTTTAGTCATTTAGAGTCCTCCATCTCCTTGCCATCCTGTAGCACTTGGCCTGTTAACACTCTTCTCCCTGAATTTGCCCTTTCATCAGCATCCTGAATGCCTTCTCAATCATTTCCCTATTTATAATCTTTCTCAGTTCTTTTTCTCTCCAAACTTTTAACATTTTCCAACATTTCTTGCACCTTAGAATCATGTTTAGAATGTTGAAAAACACAAAAGACCTGAGAAAGTCCAGGGATAAGCACATTTTTTTTAAAGCTCCCAAGTTGTTCTCTAGCTGGAAACCAAAGGATAATGACATTGTGCGTGTGTGCGTGCTAAGTCGCTTCAGTCGTGTCTGACTCTCTGACACCATAGACTGTAGCCTGCCAGACTCCTCTGTTCATGGGATTCTCCATACAAGAATTCTGGAGTAAGTTGCCATGCCCTCCTCCAGGGGATCTTCCCGACTCAGGGATCAAACTCGCATCTCTTTATGTCTCTTGCATTGGGAGGCAGGTTCTTTACCACTAGCGCCACCTGGAAAGCACTGTAGGCATTCCCAAGTCTCTGTCTTTGGCCTTCGTCTTGTATTCCTGTCTACACCCTAGCTAAACTCATCCATCCCAGGAGCCTTACCTTCTGAGACAATGACTCCTGCCTCTCCTGGCCTGGTCTGTCTCCTACACTCTGAATAACTGCTGGGCCTCTCCAGTACAGCTATTACTTTTCAGAAGTTTTCTCTTGTTTGACTATTTCCTGGTTCTTTGGCTAGAGAAAGCAGACTTTTGTTGTGTTTTTTTGTTTGTTTGTGCCCATCTGCATTTCCAGGTTGCTGGCATTTCTAGAGCCCAGTCTGGGATATGTGAGGTCAAGCAAAAAGCCAGGGAACTCATGACTGTGTTGTTCTTGAGGTTCCCAAATCCCTAGCTGGTCTACCTTTCCCTTGTCACTTTTCAGAGTCTTGTTATGTTTGTTTTATATGTAGTGTCCAGAGTTTTTATTTTTTGGCCATGCTGTGTGGCTTATGGGATCTTAGTTCCCTGACCAGGAATTGAACCTGGAGCCCTGCAGTGAAATTGCTGAGTCCTAATTGCTGGACATCCAGGGAATTCCCTGTGCAGAGTTTTTAGCTGCATTTAATGGAGGGAGTAGGAAAAAGTGTATCTACTTCATCTTTGAGAATTAGAAGTCTAGTGTATTTTTATAATTAATGATATCACACGGTGGGGTATTCTTGAGGATAGGTTTGGAACCCATCCAGATAGCCACAGCTCCCTCGACTTAGTATTGCCCCTTGCCTCCCAGTTTGTATGCTTTGCTGCTCTTGCTTTAGGCTGCTGCAGCCTCTTCATTCTAAAGCAGAGGGAAAAAATGCCTGGAAGTCTGTTTCCTGTCCTTTACCCTCCACCCCCACCACATACATACTCCCTGTCTCACAGCCAATAATGACAAGTGCAGAGCTTCAAAAGACAATTCTGTTGCCCAGAAATGGGATAAACTTGGATGTGCAATTGCCATTTAAGCTTCCCATCAGGCTGAGGTTTGGACTTCACCTGAACCCTATCATATTTTTCCCACTCCCTTCCCCATTTCTCCTGGGAGCTCCTGCTTAATAAATCACTTGCACCAGAATGGTGTCTTCTGCAAGAACCTGACCTAAGACAGATATTGGGAGTATTTTGGCTATATTTTAGAAAGTGATGGCATACATTTACTATAAAGAGCTGATGTTTTAATGTGTTAGAAATTATATCCTTGGTAGTGATTTAAACTTATACATAAAATGCAAATAAATTTTTTATATTAGGTACAGAGTTTTAAAAATTCTTTGGGGGTAAATATCTAGCCAACAATATTTGAGGATCACTGCTATAATACATACTCTTATAAGAACTTAGAGTGAAGTAAGTCTTAGAGTGAAGTAAGTAAGACAAAGGGAAATACAATATCATGATATTGCTTATGTGTGGAATCTTAAAAAAGGCTACAAATTAACTTATCTACAAAACAGAAATAGAATTACAGATGTAAAAATAAACTTATGGTTATTGGTAGGTAAGGAGAAGAGCGATAAATTGAAGACTGGGATTGACACATACATACTACTATATAGAGAATATATGACTAATAAGGACCTATTGTGTAGCACAGGGAACTCTACTCAATATTCTGTAATGGCCTATATGGGAAAAGAATCTAAAAAAGTGGATATGTATAGATACATGTATATCTCTATATTATATATATATGTGTGTGTGTATATATATATAAGAGAGAGAAGTCGCTCAGTTGTGTCCAACTCTTTGCAACCCCATGGACTGTAGCCTACCAGGCTCCTCGGTCCATGGGATTTTCCAGGCATGAATACTGGAGTGGGTTGCCGTTTCCTTCTCCAATATACATGTATGGATATATGTATAAATTCACTTTGCTGTACACCTGAAACAAACACAAGATTATAAATCAGTTATACTCAAATAAAAATTTAAATGAAAATTTTAAATCCTATATTAAAAAAAAAAAGAACTTAGAGACAAGAATAATGGATTCTAGGCAAGGAAATACTACAAGTCCAATTCAAGGGGATACCATTTTGTTTAGGTCTTAAAGGCCAAGAAACAAGTTCACTTGACAGAAAAAATCCAAGAAAAATTCCTGTTGTCAGAAGGAATGTGTGTATAATTGAGGCACCAAAGAACACGATGTATTCAGTGATGGTAAATATTCCATTAAAGCTGAGATACAACATGTGGTATGAAATGAGTCAAACTGGTTGAAAAGCAAATGTGAAGGGCCTTGTGGCCTAGCATGGAGGTAGACCAGTGTTTCCAATATATTAATTAGTTAAGTCACTGTCCTTTTCCTTAGGTCTAAAACAGCTGCCAGGAGGAACGGCCACATGGACAGCTGTGTAAGTTGAACTCTGTATAAACTCCGGGGGGAAGAGGCATTCCCTGTGTTTGACAATGTGAATGGCACTCCTTGAAGCTGTGCAGTACACATTCTTATATACTAACACATACAGCAGTCTTGCCAGGAGGGAATATGGGGAGAAAAAACGTATGGCCTCAGAATATCTGGAACATTTCTTCTAATTTAATGAGTAGAATATGGAAATACTTGTCAGGCAGGTAGATGGAAAGAGAAGAGAAACAAATTTTTACAAATAATCCCTATACACAGGAATTGTAGGAAAAGGCTGTGTGTATGGAGAACAGCAGCCTGGGGTGGAATGACTATGTGTTCTCTTGTTCAAAAATCTCTCTAAAGGGCTTGTAATCCATTGACTTTCCTTTACTTATTCAACCTGCCCCCTGAGGGAACTATGTATTCTAAAGATTTGATAAACAACAGGATCCTACCGTATTGCAGAGGGAGCTATATTCAATATCCTGGCACAAACCATAATGGAAAAGAATGTATATATGTGTATAACTGAGTCACTTTACCATACAGCAGAAATTAACACAACATTGTCAATCAACTATATTCAATAAAAAAATAAAGATTCAGTAAACAGCATATGCATAAGACTCTGGAAGAGAGTCCACATTTGCCGCCTAACTGCTTTATCTAAGGAAACAGAATTACCCTGGACCTTTTAGATTGGTAGAGAAGAGAGACCGGGTGCTGCCCTGGGCCCGAGAAGACACCGAATCCCACTCCCTCCTTGCCATGCCGTGGTAAGTCACTTCAGTCACATCCAACTCTTAGCGACCCTAAGGACTGTAGCCCACCAGGTTCCTCTGTCCATGGGATTCTCCAGGCAAGAATACTGGAGTGGGTTGCCATGCCCTCCTCCAGAGGATCTTTCCAACCCAGGGATTGAACCCACAGCTCTTATGTCTCCTGCACTGGCAGGTGGGTTCTTTACCACTAGTGCCACAGGGAAACCCCACTCACTCCTTAGCATCCTCTCTTACTGCAAAAGAATTTTAATACCTACACATGCTTATGTTCAATGTCCTGGATATTTATGTATTTGTTTTTTGCTAGGTATTTATTTCTCAGTCCTTTTTCTTTTTGCCTCTAAAATGGTTCAATTTAAACTTTAATTTTAACCCATTGCATATGTTACTGTTTATTTATTTAAATATGCTTTATTTTTTTAGAGTAGTTTTAGGTTAACAGAAAAATTAAGAAAAAGGAAAGAGAGAGCTCATATATATCTGTCTACTTCCCCCTTCCCTGGCACAGTTTCCCACTTAAGTTATTGTGTTGCTTTAGTTACAATTGAGGAGCCAATTTTTAAACAGAATTATTAACTAAAGTCTGGATTTCATGCTGCTCCTCATCTCTAGTCTCTCCTTATGAAACTGCTGTTGGTCATATACACTGGACCTACTTTATCTATTTTCCATCTCTCTCACCCTTTTCATCTACCTCCTCTCCCACCCCATCTGTTTATGTGCTTCATTCTGTGTCATGTATTCAGGTTATCTTTCAGTAAATTAATTCCTTCTAATTTACAGTCTAGCTTGCCCCACTAAGTTTTATATTGTAAAGACTATGTTTTTTAATTTTTTTTTCAAATTTTAGTCTTTTATGTTTATAAAGAACACTTTTTTCAAACGTGAGTTCCACAACTTTGAAATCTATAAAGTCTAACTCAAGAAGGGTATATTCCATTTGTCCAAATGGCCTCAGTTATTATTTTTCATGCTGACATCTTACACTTACACATCTTATAATTATTTTTATTTATATTTTTATTATTTCTGGGATGTTCTCTTTGGTTCATTTTCCAAAAAAGCAGCAGATTATTTAAATACTCTAGGAATTTCTTTCTCTTCCTATATACATTTTTTCAGATATTTCTGTCAAAACTTTTTGCACAGCTGACTATCATAGAAATGGCCTACTTTCTCTAGCTATTCCAAGGATAACTGAAAAGAGTCTTTCCTCCAAATATGTCATTCAAGAGGAAAAGTGAAATCTGCCAGTGACCAAATTGTTTACTTGCCATTCATACATGTATGCAAAAACTGCACAATGGTTTTATTATTTATTTACTTGGAAAACATCGAGTGCCTACTATGTGTCAGTCACATAAAGACAAAACAAAGTCCCTCTCCTCGCAGGGTTTTCCTCCCAGTAACACTATTAAAGACTTTGTGTTATGGTCACTGTTGTGTGGTTGCTAGGTTCTTCTGTGCTCTTTAAATTCTACGTATCAATCAAGGCCCAGCTCAAGTGTTGCCTCTTCTGAGAAGCTTTCTAGATAGCCCATACCAGAATTAACTCCTTCCATCTCTGTTTTGCCATAGCTATACTACTCTGTAATGCTGTACATTACATAGCACTTTGTTTTCCTCTCTTTAATAATACATATCAAAGAACAACTTTTCCTTACTTACCTTTAAAATAATTTTTTTATTGGAGAATAGTTGATTTACAATGTTGTGTTAGTTTCAGGTGTATAGCAAAGTGCATCAGTTATAAATATATCCCACTCTTCTTTATGTTCTTTTCCCATGTAGGTCCTCGCAGAGTATTGAGTAGAGCTCTCTGTGCTATACAGTAGGTCTTTGCCTGTGTGCGTGCTAAGTCGCTTCAGTCATGTCCGACTCTCTGGACGCTATGGACTGTAGCCCTCCAGGCTCCTCTGTCCATGAGATTCTCCAGGCAAGAACACTGGAGTGGGTTGCCATGCCCTCCTCCAGGGGATCTTCCCGACCCAGGGTCCTTACTGGTTACCTAGTACATATATGTCAATCCGAATCTCCCAATTTATCCTTCTTACTCCTTTCCCCCTGGCTACCATAGTTTGATTTCTACGTCTGTGACTTCATTTCTCTTTTGTAAATAGGTTTATTTGTACCATTTTTTTTTAGGTTCCATATATAAGCGATATCACGTGACATTTGTCTTTCTGTGTCTGACCTACTTCACTCAGTATGACAGTCACTAGATCCATCTATGTTTATGCAAATGGAATCATTTTTTTCCATAAAAAGGCTAATATTTCATTGTATATAGTTACCATATCTTCTAAAAAAAGGAGAGGGGGGAAGCTTGATATGTATTAATCTCACACATACATATCCACCACCATCACCCTACTGAACTTTGACTGCTTGAAGGAGAAAGTTATATTTCCCTTATTTTTGTATCTCCAATGCCTTGCCCATTGTTCAGTTCAGTTCAGTCACTCAGTCGTGTCTGACTTTTTGTGACACTATGGACTGAAGTATGCCAGGCTTCCCTGTTTATCACCAACTCCCAGAGCTTGCTCAAACTCATGTCCATCAAGTCGGTGATGCCATCCAACCATCTCATCCTCTGTCATTCCCTTCTCCTCCTGGCTTCAGTCTTTCCCAGCATTAGGGTCTTTCCCAATGAGTCAGTTCTTCACATCAGGAGCCAAAGTATTGGAGCTTCAGCTTCAGCATCAGTCCTTCCAGTGAATATTCAGGACTGGTTTCCTTTAGGATTGACTGGTTGCATCTCCTTGCAGTCCAAGGGATTCTCAAGAGTCTTCTCCAACACCATAGTTCAAAAGCATCAATTCTTCGGTGCTCAGCTTTCTTTATGGTCCAACTCACATTCAGACATGACCACTGGAAAAACCATAGCTTTGACAAGGTGGACCTTTGTCAGAAATGTAAGGTCTCACCAATACAGTATACTAACGCATATATATGGAATTTAGAAAGATGGTAACAATAACCCTGTGTACGAGACAGCAAAAGAGACAATGATGTACAGATCAGTCTTATGGACTCTGTGGGAGAGGGAGAGGGTGGGGAGATTTGGGAGAATGGCATTGAAACATGTATAATATCATGTATGAAATGAGTCGCCAGTCCAGGTTCGATGCACGATACTGGATGCTTGGGGCTGGTGCACTGGGACGACCCAGAGGGAGGGTACGGGGAGGGAGGAGGAAGGAGGGTTCAGGATGGGGAACACATGTATACCTGTGGTGGATTCATTTCAATATTTGGCAAAACTAATACAATATTGTAAAGTTTAAAAATAAAATAAAATTAAAAAAAAGAAAAGAAATGTAAGGTCTCTGCTTTTTAATATGCTGTCTAGGTTGGTCATAGTTTTTCTTCCAAGAAGCAAGCATCTTTTAATTTCACAGCTGCAATCACCATCTGCAGTGATTTTGGAACCCAAGAAAATAAACTCTCTCACTGTTTCTGTTGTTTCCCCCTCTATTTGCCATGAAGTGATGGGACCGGATGCCATGATCGTAGTTTCTTGAATGTTGAGTTTTAAGCCAGCTTTTTCACTCTCCTCTTTTACTTTCATCAAGTGGCTCTTTGCTTTCTGCCATAGTGGTGGTGTCATCTGCGTATCTGAAGTTATTGGTATTTCCCCTGGGAATCTTGATTCCAGCTTGTGCTTCATCCAGCCTGGCATTTCACATGATGTACTCTGCATATAAGTTAAATAAGCAAGGTGACAATATACAGCCTTGATAAAACATGGTCCACTGGAGAAGGGAATGGCAAACCACTTCAGTATTCTTGTATTGTGAACCCCATGAACAGTATGAAAAGGCAAAAAGATATGACACTGAAAAATGAACTCCCCAGATCAGTAGGTGCCCAGTATGCTATTGGAGAAGAGTGGAGAAATAGCTCCAGAAAGAATGACAAGGCTGAGCCAAAGTGAAAACAATACCCAGTTGTGGATGTGACTGGTGATGGAAGTAAAATCCAATGCTGTAAAGAACAATATTGCATAGGAACCTGGAATGTTAGGTCCATGAATCACGGTAAATTGGAAGTGGTCAAACAGAAGATGGCAAGAGTGAACATGGACATTTTAGGAATCAGTTAACTAAAATGGACCAGAATGGGTGAATTTAATTCAGATGACCATTATATCTACTACTGTGGGTAAGAATCCCTTAAAAGAAATGGAAAATCCCTCATGGTCAACAAAAGAGTACAAAATGTAGTACTTGAGTGGAATCTCAAAAACGATGGAATGACCTCTGTTCGTTTCCAAGGCAAACCATTCAATATCACAGTAATCGAAGTCTATGCCCCAAACACTAATGCCCATTGTTGGTTTCTAACAAATATGTTCCCAATTGTTTTAATATAGTTTGGTTCCTTTAATTGATGTATAATTGACATATTACATTAGTTTCAAGTGTATAACATGATGGTTATATATTTATATATGTTGTGAAATGATAACAATAAGTCTAGTTAACATGCATCACCATATATAGTTACAAAGTTTTTGTTGTTGTTGTGATAACTTTTAAGATTTACTGTCCTAGCAACTTTCTTTCTTTTTAAAAATGCATTTCTTTTTGGCTATGCAGGGTCTTTGTTGCTGCACAGGCTTTTCTCTAGTTACAGCAAGCTGGGGCTACTCTCCAGTTCTCATTGTGGTGACTACTCATTGCAGAGCACAGGCTCAGTGGTTGTGGCACATGGGCTTAGCTGCTCCGTGGTATGTGGGATCTTCCCAGATCAGGGATCGAACCATTGTCTCCTGCATTGGCAGGTGGATTCTTTACCACTGAGCCACCAGGGAAGTCCCAGCAACTTTCAAATATGCACTACAGTATTGTTAACTATAGTCACCATACTGTATATTACATCCCATGACTTATTTTGTTTATAATTGGAAGTTTGTATCCTCTAATCTCCTTCACCTATTTCCTCCACCCCTCCCTTACCTCCTGCCTCTAGCAACCACCATCTGTTTTCTGTACCTATAAGCTTGATTTGAGGGATTTTGGTTTTGCTTTTAGATTTCTCCTATGAGTGAAAGTGAAAGTTGCCCAGTTGTGTCTGATTCTTTGCAATCCCATAGACTGTAGCCCGCCAGGCTCCTCTGTCCATGGAATTCTCAAGGCCAGAATACTGGAGTGAGTATCCATTCCTTTCTCCAGGGGACCTGGCCAACCCAGGAATCAAACCCAGGTCTCCCACATTCCAGAAGGATTCTTTATCATCTGAGCCACCAGGGAAGCTCATGTATAAGTGAGCTCATACAATATTTGTCTTTCTCTGACTTATTTCACTTAGCATAATGTCCTGAAATTCCATCAACATTGTTGCAAATGGCAAGATTTTGTTCTTCTTTATGGCTGAGTAATATTCCCGTGTGTGTGTGTGTGTGTGTGTGACATTCTCAGTCAAAGAGATCTGATTTCCTGGCATTTAGAAATTACATTCTGAACCCTACATGTGTTCATCACAGAAAGTTGCTATTTTTTTAAATAATTATGAAATGACTCATCAGTGTATAATAATCACTAAGTGATCATTATTCAAAGGTTGGATCTAGCAGTTTACCCCATCCATGAGATGTGTTGACAGAA
Source organism: Bison bison bison (assembly GCF_000754665.1). Taxonomy (NCBI): domain Eukaryota; kingdom Metazoa; phylum Chordata; class Mammalia; order Artiodactyla; family Bovidae; genus Bison; species Bison bison. The sequence goes on along the minus strand of NW_011494855.1, from coordinate 841,907 downwards.
ATGACATCTAAAACTGTCTGCTAAGTTCATTTCTCTGTGATGTAGCAGCAGGAATGTTCACATTAATATGTGGAAATGCTGTCTCATTATATTCATTTAATGAATTCCTTTGTTCTTTGGCTTTTCATGATTTAATATATACCCCTACCTATTTTGAGGAATATGGTAAGATTTAAATAAGCGGTTCCTCACTCCTTGGAGAAAAGCACTATGCAGAGATGGAGAAATTTTAACTAACTTCATTTTACTTAACAATTGCCAATAATTTATTCAAGCCTCCTGTTAATCTTGCAGCTAATTTGTACTGATGCTTTGAAATTAGGCAAGAGCAAATTAGTAAGTCACATGAAGTAGCCAGTGTTCCCACAGCAACAGGCATATTGTCAAATTGAAGTTTAATCCATTAGTTCTGTAAAGGAGAGGGTAAAGGGAAAAAGAAACAGAAGGCGCAAGCTCACCGTCTAGATGTTTCACAAGCCGCCACCAGGTGGCAGAGTACCACACACAGTGGAGCTAAGCAGAGCAGTTGGAGCATCATTTAAAACTGAAGTGGGAAGTGTGAGTTTTGCTCTGCTTTATTTGCTTTATAAAACCAATCGAGAATATTTTGGTGTTTTTGTTTTTAAGAAACAATGCTACTAAGAAAAATAACTCTGCCATTTACTCTTCTAAAAAATAAAATCACATAATGTCAAATGATATTTTTACTATATGGTATTTTAAGAACAGAAGATAAATATCCAGAGGGTTTCCCTGGCAGTTCAGATGGTAAAGAATCTGTCTGCCAATGCAGGAGACCTGGGTTCTATCCCTGGGTTGGGAAGATTCCCTGGAGAAGGAAATGGCAACCCACCCTAGTATTCTTGGCTGGGGAATCCCATGGACAGAGGGGCTTGGAGGGCTATAGTCCATAGGATTGCAAAAGAGTAGGACAGGATTTAGCGATAACAACAACAAATATCCATAAGCTTTCACTTTTGTTGTTCCAGTATGCTATTACAATTATATTATGTCTAAGCAAAAAATGAAAGAAATACTGGGAACAAGCTATATTTCAAATTTTTATCTGCTTGAATCTAAAATCTATATAGAATTGTAAGATCATCTTCATGTCTTTAAATATTTTTCACGCATATAAGTAATGTATATGTATAAAGAAAATGCTTCCCAAGTGGATCAGATGGTAAAAAATATGGCTGCAATGCAGGAGACCTGGGTTTGATCCCCAGGTCAGAAAGATCCCCTGCAGAAGGAAACAGCTACCCACTCCAGTATTCCTGCTTGGGAAATCCCATAATAAACATTTTTTTTTTAACAAATTCAAAAGATAAATCTATATATTTATATATGTATAAGCTCCAAAGAAAACTGCTGTCTCTCTGTGTATCTGTATTCTATATATAGGTATCCTAGAAAAAAAGGTGGGTAATTATAATGAAATTCAGCAGGATTATAGATTTCCATGTCAGATTTTTTTCTTTTGTGTTTTTAATATTACTATTCCTCATGAAATCCTGTTTATTCTTTATATTAAATATAATGTTCAATACTTGGGCAACAAGTAGTTGCCAAATTTACCCACTCCAGTATTCTTGCCTAGGAAATCCCATGGACAGAGGAGCCTGGTGGGCTACATTCCATGGGATTGCAAAAGAGTTGGACACAACTTAGCAACTCAACAGCAGCATCAGTTACCAAATATAAATATCTGCATTCAATCACCAAGTCTATAAATAATCCATTGCTGTTGATTTAAAACAATCATTCTAAGATTGATGTTCACTGATTCCTGATGACAACATATTCTAGATTTTTTTCAGGCACTGACAGAGTTTTTTGATCTCTTGATTTTGAGGGACTTAAGTGACACTGAATTTTCTTCCTGAAAGTACAGGTAAAATGTAAAAAGTACACTTTCAATTTAGAGCATAGTGCTGAGGATTCCAAAATTCAGCTGAGTATTTAGGAGCTCAGTTGTGGGTGGTGTGGTTGTGAAACCCAGTATGAAAGCGTATCCTTATAAAGTTCACCAAATGCTGACAAATCTTCAGTGATTTGTTTCCTTCTCACTATTTTATGCTAGATGTAGTCGTGATATCACCTGGTTTGTCCTTATAATCTCTAATTTACACTTTGCATTTGAAAAACAAAGGAGCATTTTTCTTCAATATTACATTTGTATTTTCACTTACAAACTTCTGGAGGTACTTGGCATGTTTCCTCGGCGAACTTACGTTTTTGCCTTCTTGCCTGAATCTCCTTTTTGGATCCGAAACTTAACCGTTTCCCCAGATTTCTCTATACTGCACTCTAAGCAAGTCAGACCTCTCAACAGGAAAATACTCTTTGTGGGGAAATTCTTTCACTCAAGAAACGAAGCACAATTTCCTTAAAGGAGTTACTTTTCATCAACCATTTCTATAGTCACTATGTTTTTCTGTCTTTCCATGTTTTTAAAATTGGAAATCTACATAAGATGCTTTAACTCTTGGTTGATCAGTCACGGGACTGCTGCGCTGTTGACACTGAGCGGTCTAAATATAGAAATGAGCGTATAGCTTGCATCAGTTCCAGTATCATGCCTTGTTTCTATGGAAAATACACGATTCAATTTAATTACATAATCTGCTGTTCTCTAAGACAAGGCTTCCAACAGGGCCAAACAATTCTGAAGCGGGTTCCTCTTTTTTTTTTTTTGAGAGAGCTAATCAGAAGGGATTTGTGATATTGAAATCACTAAGAGGTAATTATGAATGATTTTGTGCAATTCAGAAATGAAAAATTCCTCCCCAAAGCCCCAAATCTTCACGTCTATTTTGTTTTAAAATAATAGAAGTTTGTTGCTTCACTTACCTTTTATGCTAGTGTTGTGCATGGATTTCTCAAATGCTGAAAACGAAAATATATTCCTACAAAGAAAAATGAATAAAGAATGATGAATGGATCCAAAGTGACAATAAGAAATGATACCTAATATACTTCTGGAAGCAGAAATTTCCACAGTGATGAAAGATAAGAGAATTTATTCCATGAAAATAAAATTAATAATGCCGGTCAACACAGATCTTTTTCATTGTTTCTTTACAACCAGAGAAGAAAAACATTTTCCAGAAAACTTTACAGTCTGTTGACATGAACATCAATTTTTGCTATTAAAGTAGAAACTAGTAATTACATTTTTAAAAATGATGCTCTGGTAATTATGTATTTTAAGTATGAATCTTGATGTTTAATTAGGTCATATGACTGTAATATCAGCTTGCATTAGCAGCAGATTATCAAATCCTGGCAATTCAACCCACAAAGACAAGAAGAAAAGGCTGCTATAATTGTGAGATTTAAATAGAATAAGCCATAATGCAGTACAATATTCTTTAAATATTTTAATGTTTACTGATGTTATTGAGTAATGAAGTTTATCATTATGGCATATTCTTCTTAGATAATTATTCCAGCAGCAACAAGCACATAGGAAGAAGCATGGTGTTTTCAGGAAATCTCTCAAATTAAGCTCAGAACAAAATTCAGAACATATATTTGAAAGTGGTCTTGTGTATTTTTAACATGCAAAATGTGTGTAATATTAACTTATTCTGAAATTAATGACATTGTGCTTGTTTAGGTAAGTAATTTTGATTTTTTAATTTTTATCATAAATCTGTATTTTACTAGCTCTTTTACTTTCTAATGTTCATTGATAAATTATGCAGTGCAAACCAAATCTCCTATTTCAACATAAGTATCTATCATTTACAGTCAATAGGTTTTAAAAAGTTTAAATATATGTCTATGTTTTGTATTTCATTTCATTTTGCATTTACTTATTTATCACGAGTGCAGGATTTTTGTCAATTTTTGTTTTAATCCCTCCTTGCTTCTCTAAATCAGGCTGGACTTTACTAGCTTTATTTATTTGCCACAAACATAGGAAAGTCATAATAGAGTTTAACTATTCATTATTGAATCAATGCAACCCTCTTTCAGTACTGTTTTTCTAAGGTAAAGAAATCTCTTTACAAAGTGTGTGTCGCACTTTTTTGCTACCTTGTGGGAACTTTATTCCTTAATATTATATTTTCCCCCTAAATTTGCTCTTTAAGATATAAAAATTAACTGTTAAATGGCTATAAGATTCATTCATGTAGGTTTAATGATACAAATGTGTTTAAATACTTAAAAATTATAAAGTTTCATTATAATGCCTAATGATTTACACAGCTAAAATAGCTTGAGTACTTTCCCATTTAGTCCATATAAGCTAGGATTTCCTCTACAGAGGTAACTGTACCACTCAAGAAGCCTGCCTTGAAATTGTTCTACACACTCTCCTTGACAATGCTACAAGAATTTTTATTAAAAACTTCTTTATTTTTTTCTCTTCATAGCTACATCTGCTATAACAAGTATAAACATATATTTTGTAGTGAGAAAAATGTCCCTTCTGAATGACAAAAATCTAATGTTCCTTGGGTGGATCTGAGGATTAGATATTCCTATACTTAATATGCAAAAGAAAAGAGATTGCCTTTATAGTATGCTTTATGTCTTTGTTTTGGCTAAAGCAGCTTTTTGTATTACAGTGATAAGATGTATGTGCTATCATTACTGTATATATAAATAAGATTGGCGCTTATAATTTACCCTAAGGAATCTATTTCCTAGCACTAGGGGTCATTTTGGAGAAGGAAATGGCAACCCACTCCAGTGTTCTTGCCTGGAGAATCCCAGGGACAGAGGAGCCTGGTGGGCTGCTGTCTATGGGGTCGCACAGAGTCAGACATGACTGCAGCGATTTAGTAGCAGCAGCAGGGGTCATTTTAGCTTGTAATATTCTAAGATGATTAGTTTTAATAAAATAGGTTAGGAATATGACGTTTCCTAAAAAAGTGCTGTCCTTGAAAAACATTTTCCTGGGCTCAGATCCCTAATTTTTCCCCTCGTTGGACTGTGAGTGGATTTTGTTACTTTATCTAACTTTAGAACTGTAAAACAAAAATATGGTTTGAGCTTCTTATCTAAAGTTCTTTTTTGCTAATTCTACTAAAATGTTTTGGCTACTTTTGAAAGCATGATGTTTCATTTCATGGTTTTGCCTGTGATCACTGCTTCATATTGTGTCAGCTTTGGGGCTTGCTTGGCCTTTTTCTTCAAGCTTTTACATTCTGACACTCCTGAGCCACAGTAAAAGTCTTATTGATTTTTTGCTAATCTTCAAACTGTTTTCAAGTGTAGCAAATGTATTCATTAGAATGAAGATTTCCTTTCCAAAACAAAATGAATGCCTTTCACTACAATATCTCAGATTTCCTACTCTTAAAAGTTTTAAAATTTCAAGCTCTGTTTTAAAGTACTTTGTTTTCCCACTCTGGGACTTAATGATATCAATCCCTTATTTCTTTTAGAAAATTCATTTTAAGGCCGTGGTGCTGGGTGTGAGAGATGATATAAAAAATTTTTTTTCAGAGTAGCATTATGTATTTTAGAATGTGATACAGATTATGTAATATGAATTATGATCCTGTTTATATTGAATGGAGTGGGTAATTGCAAGCTATAAATCATTTTGGGGTATCCAAAAATTTTAGCCTTCTTACTCTAGTTATACACATAAATAAAGATAGTTGTATTTGTTTTTCTAAAGCTAATTTTTTAGATCTGCTTAAAATCTATTGTTCTTCAGAAAACATAGTATATTATGTTTAACATTTTCCATTTAAAATCAAAGTATTTCCTTTGATTCAAAAACTAGATATATTTTTTTATACCCAGTATTTGCCAGACATATGGAAAATACCAAAAGGAAGTTATTTTTTTCTACTGAAATGAATAAATAAGTTTAAAATGCTTATGTTTACATTGACTCAAACAGTAGGGAGTTCCACTTTTTCTAACTTAAAATTAAAACGATGACCTGATTTTCCAGGCATGTCAATTGCCTTTTGTACAGCTGCAAAGGCCTGTATTGTGCCCACAGAATTCTTCTGCTGGTTGCCTACCACCTGGAAAGAGAAATGAAAGAACAATAGTGTGTTTTGGTTCTGCTACTAATTGTCTATTCTGTCTTGGATAACTGGTCTTAATTTGGGGAATAAAAGAGAAAGAAGTATATTTTCAATTGATGGTATTTGAATCATCTTATGTCATAGGAACAAAAGGGTTCTAACCTACAATGAAGTTTTGCTACAAAGATAATGGAACATGAAGAAACATGCAGAAACAATATTATTGCTCACATGATAGGCTTAAAGTTGCATGTTGATGTTAAGCATATCCTGTTACAAAAATCACTGGTGTTTGTACTATATGAGGCAAACATGCCATATTTTACTAAAAACAGATAATTTAGAGCCACTTTGAAGAATGATATTGAAAGAATAAGATATAATGCAAAAGGTGTATTGGTGGGAGTAAGGATATTCAAGTCTCAATTTAATCTGTCACTTAGTAGCCCATGACTTTAGGAAGTTACTGCCTTTTCGCAGCCTTTGTCTCCTTATTTGCATAATAATTAGGCCGAATAGGGTGAACTCCACTATCTTTTTGCCATTGTGATTATATATATAATTCCTCTGTCCCATACTCTTATAGGCTAATTTTCTTTCTCAGAATGCAGCATGGTCCAAATCTCTTTCATATAATATTACATGAAATATGTATGCTTAGCTGCTTTCTGAAGAAAATGTGTGTCTTGCTTGGTAGAAAATAATTACATTAGTCTCCTAAATAGTACCTATGTAAAAGGTATCACATATTTATGAATGTAAAAGGTTAATGAAATGATTGCTACATATATATCCATTCTAATGTACAAATTCAAAAATAAAAGTGTAGAAGGTGACCATATATCACTATATTTCCATGAGCAATAACTTATCTGAGCCAAATCCATCAACACTGCAACACTCAATGAAAAAGCCTATGGAGTATTTAACAGTGTTTTTTTTTTTTTTTTTTTTATGAAATCAAATTCTCCAAAAGGTCAAAATCCTTTCTAAAACAAAGATACTCGAGGATACTCACTCAAACTTATTTTAGAGTATTGTAGATAAATGTATACAAAAGAATTGACAACTCCTCTTCTTCCCTTTTTCTTTGAAGACCTATAACTTTGACCATATTGAAACATGTGACATGGCATAAGATATCACCATTAAAAAAATATTTCCAATATATATTAGTTGCTATTCTAGCATGGCAGCAATGGGATTTGATGTCACGTAAATGGTAGCCCACAAGAGAAACACATTACAAAAGCAACTCCTTTCCACCCTCCTCCCCTCCCCCTGAAATAATAACAATTTGCTAAATTGTTGGGAAGTTGTTATAATTCCTTTTCCAAATTATTACTCGCCCTTTAGATTAGAAATGAGGCCAGGGTTAGCAATCAGCTATAAATGGTAGGATTTTTCAAGTAAGAAGCACTTGTCTGATTGTGAAGTGGAGGCCATTACTGCCTTGATTGGGCCTTTTTTTTTTTTAGCTTGCTTGATTTGTGGTTGAGAGTGCGTATTCACTCCTGTACTGTGAGCAATCAGAGCCTCCCCTCTCTCATTTTTGCTCAGTGATTTAGGGTCCACTACTTTGGCACAGCTGCCACCTTTTAGCCTCCATCATGCAGAATATCTCCTTTTAAAAAAAAAAAAGAGTGGGGGATGGGAGCAGGTAACTCATGTACATTTGGCTTCTTAATGTGCCTATTTTACATTTTCAGAGAGAACTTTTCACTCAAAATAACAACAATGTTGGAACTTGGATTTCTACACCTAATAAATAAGTTTGGACAGAGACTTGAAACTTGTGAGAGCACATTTTCCATTTCTTTCTTTATCCCACTGGGGTGGGGGGATGGGGGAAATAGGTATGGGGTACAATGCTGATACTCAGGCATCTGAAGACATGTGTGGCTTGTGTACTAGCATACTCTTTGTTCTCTGGGGAAATGATACAGAAGCAAGGATTTTTTTCTTTGCTTTGGGGCATGGGGGAGCATTTCATAACTTTTTCACCAGACTTAAGGTCTATAGGAAGAAAGTATTAACAAGTCTGAAAAGTGGAGTCCTATTGTCAGGTTTAAAAATTATTTAATACCTCTTCTAATTTAACACAGTCTATTCCTGCTGTTGACAGTGAAGGATTATTTTTGCTAGGAGTTAAAAAGTTCAGCACATCTCATTCCTTGGAACTCATTAGAAGAAACGAGTTTCAAAATTAGAATTAGCTGATTATCGTGGGCAACTTCCTGGATCTTGTCAATCACAGGCAAATAATAATGCATGTGAACATCCTAGTTCTGCTCCTGTTTCTCCAAACCAAAATGCCCAGAAAACTTCCATGAAATAAATACCATACTTTTATCTTTCTAAATACACTTAGTTGGGATCATAACAAACCTGTAAGATAAAGTGAGGCTCCCAAAATTAAGAATACCGTCTGGTAAGTAGTAGTCTCCCTTAGGATCTGGATCAGAACTCATAAGAAATCTTTCTTTTTCCTCCAGTTCTATTGAAATATAATTTATCAGTCATAAAACTTATACATTTTAATATTCAATTAAATGAATTTTAGTATATTTATAGGTGTACAACTATCACTACCATCTAATTTTGGAATATTTCCACAATCCTGAAAAGGAACGCACCCACTAACAATCACTCTCATTCCTACTCCCAGCCTAATGCGACCAGTTATCATCTACTTTTCTGTCTCTATGTTGGCCTTTTATTGAACATTTCATTTAAATGAAATAATACATGTTCTTTTATGTTAGGCTTTTTCACTGAGCTGTTTCTGAGATTTGGCAGTTCACCCATGCTGTAGCATGCTGTCCCTTTTTACTGCTGTATGTAGCATGCTGTCCCTTTTTACTGCTGTATGTAGCATGCTGTCCCTTTTTACTGCTGTATGTAGCATGCTGTCCCTTTTTACTGATGAATAGCATTCTACTATATAGATATACTGTATCGTGTCTACTCATTCATTCAAAGACAGCCATTCTGGTTTAGACTTTTGGGAGACTTTTTATTGGCACTGGTGTACAAGTCTGTGTATGGATATATATTTTCAAATTGTATGGCTAGATACATAGGAAAGTAAAAGGGAAAGTCACTGAGTTGTGTCTGACTCTCTGTGACCTCATCGATTATACAGTCCATGGGATTCTCCAGGCCAGAATACTGGAGTGGGTAGCCTTTCCCCTCTCCAGGTGATCTTCCCAACCCAGGGATCGAACCCAGGTCTCCCACATTCTTTATCAGCTGAGCCACAAGGGAAGATACATAGGAGTAGAATTAAAAAACTAAGATCATGGCACCTGGTCCCATCACTTCTTGGCAAATAGATGGGGAAACAAAGGAAACAGTGACAGACTTTATTTTCTTGGGTTTCAAAATCACTGCAGATGGTGTCTGCAGCCAAGAAATTAAAAGACACTTGCTCCTTAAAAGAAAAGCTATGACAAACAGAGAGAGCATATTAAAAAGCAGAGACATGACCAACAAAGGTCCATCTAATCAAAGCTATGGTTTTGTATGTAGTCATGTATGGATGTGAGAGTTGGACCATAAAGAAAGCTGAGCGCCGAAGAATTGATGCTTTTGAACTGTGGTGTTAGAGAAGTCTCTTGAGAGTCCCTTGGACAGCAAGGAGATCAAATCAGTCAATCCTAAAGGAAATCAGTCTTCAACGTTCATTGGCAGGACTGATGCTGAAGTTGAAACTCCAATACTTTGGCCACCTGATGCGAAGAACTGATTCATTGGAAAAGACCCTGATGCTGGGAAAGATTGAGGACAGGAGGAGAAGGTTGGATGAGATGGTTGGATGGCATCACTGACTCGATGGACATGAGTTTGAGTAAGCTCTGGGAGTTTGTGATGGACAGGGAAGACTGGTGTCCTGCGAAGTGGGACATGGGGTCCCACATGGGGTCCCACATGCAACCCACATGGGGTCGCAAAGTGTTGGACATGACTGAGCAACTGAACTGAAATGAACTGAAGTGGACTGAGTCACTCAGTCATGTCTGACTCTTTGTAACCACATGGACTATAGCCCACCAGGCTCCTCTGTCCATGGAATTCTCCAGGCAAGAACTGCCGAATCATATGGTAAATCTATGATTAATGTAATAAACTGCCAAACTGTTATGCAGAATGGCTTCATCATTTTCCATTTTCCATCAGCAATGTATGCATTCTAATTCTTGCCAACACACATTACTGACCACCTTTTTTTTATTATTATAGTAATTCCAGTGGGTGAAAAAGGGATCTCATTGTAGTTTTGACTTATATGTCCCCAGTGACTAATGATGATGACAATCTTTTCTTATGCATATCAGCTATTTGTACATTTCTGAGGAGAAATGTCTACTCAAACCCTTTGCCCATTAAAAAAAATTGAGCTGTTTTCTAATTATTGACGTATATGACTTCTTAATATACTCTTGATGCAAGTCCCTTATTGGGTATATGATATATGAATATTTTCTCCCAATCTGTGGGTTGATTTTTCACTTTCCTGATAGTGTTTTTAAGCACAAAAGTTTTTAATTTTGAGCAAATCTCTTTTGAACTCTTAATGGAGCACAATATTCCATCAGCTCTGAAATGTAATTGTTTAAAGAGAGAGAAAGAGATGTAAAAGGTTAAACATAAAATCAATAATTATACTTGGGTAGTGAAAGAAGAAATAGTTTTACTAATCCATTTCCTTTAAAATAATATAAAAGCTTTCACTAGAAGGATAAGTATTTTTGCTTTTTTAAAAAACTCTTTATTGCTAACTTTGTGGGGGTCATTTGAATCTTTTCTTAACTGGGGTAACAGAAATGCAAAATTCACCCTTGCCCAGGTCAGAAGTGGTCATGAAGAAAGTTCACATATAAATGAAACTGATGCCATAATCTCTCCTCTTTGTGCTTCTACTTCTGAGTAACAACAAATGACTGAAGAAAAATCAGGGTACAAGAAGATTATTTTCAGGCAGGAGATGTTGAACTTTACCCTCCCAGGCCCACGCCATTACCTTATTTTTGAAATGCCTTCTTCTCAGGTACACCCACATAAGAGATTAGTAGCAGCATCAACTTTACAACCACTGTTGAATACCAAGTTGTCCAGGCAAATTTGGTAGAGAAGTGGATAAACTGTTAGCAAACAATGCGTCTGTTTAGAAACTCCTTGTGGGGAGAAAAAAGAAAGAAAGAAACCTACCTGTGAGTCAGACCTAGAAACTGTTTATAATACCCCACAGATCAGCTCAGAATAGGGCTTCCCTGATGGCTCAGACAGTTAAAAAAAAAAAAATCTGCCTGCAATGTGGGAGACCTAGGTTTTATCCCTTGGTTGGGAAAATCCCCTGGAAAAGGGAATGGCAACCCACTCTAGTATTCTTGCCTGGAGAATTCCGTGGACAGAGGCTACAGTCCATGGGGTTGCAAAGAGTCAGACACAACTGAGTGACTAACACACAGCTCAAAGTAGGGCAGGTGCACGTACCTTGCTTTTAGCAGGAAAAGTAGCGAACAACTCAATACTTTCCAGGACCTACAATTTAAAAGTGCACCTCACTCACTTCCTATATTTGGGCTTCCCTGGTGGCTTAGATGGTAAAGAATCTGCCTAAAATGCAGGAGACCCAGGTTTGATCCCTGGGTGGGAAAGAGCCTCTGGAAAAAGAAATTGCAACCCACTCCACTATTCTTGCCTGAAGAATTCCATGGACAGAGGAGCCTCATGGGCTACACTCCGTGAGGTCTCAAAGAGTCAGACATGACAGCAACTTTCACTCACTCAACAAAGGATCTTTTAGAAATTAAGTAATCAACTGTTGATAGGTTTATTTTGCAAGTTCAGATTTTCATCTGGCATTTGCTGTGTGTCAGTTTTCATTCCAACCCCAAAGAAAGGCAATGCCAAAGGATGCTCAAACTACCGCACAATTGCCTCATCTCACACGCTAGTAAAATAATGCTCAAAGTTCTCCAAGCCAGGCTTTAGCAATATGTGAACCATGAACTTCCTGATGTTCAAGCTGGTTTTAGAAAAGGCAGAGGAACCAGAGATCAA